>NC_082393.1:13381770-13534600 GCF_031168955.1 Gadus macrocephalus | reverse complement strand
TGCAAAATGCTTTTCAGAGCGCCAGAATCACTTTTCGACCAACAACGTGTTTTTGACCTCACATTGTTGATTTCTCTCATAACGAATGTATTCCACTTCCAAATGGTTTAGTATGGCCCAATAACCCTTTGGTAAGCTTATTAACACGTTTGAACTGAAATTGACAGGTATCAACATTTCTTGTTTTTATGCCTGCAAAATGCTTTTCAGAGCGCCTGAATCACTTTTCGACCAACAACGTGTTTTTGACCTCACATTGTTGATTTCTCTCAAAACGAATGTATTCCACTTCCAAATGGTTTAGTATGGCCCAATAACCCTTAGGTAAGCTTAGTAACACGTTTGCATTGAAATTGACAGAGATATCTACATTTCTTGTTTTTATGCCTGCAAAATGCTTTTCAGAGCGCTAGAATCACTTTTAGACCAACAATGTGTTTTTGACCTTACATTGTTGATTTCGCTCAAATCCAATGTATTCCACTTCCAAATGGTTTAGTATGGCCCAATAACCCTTTGGTAAGCTTAGTAACACGTTTGAACTGAAATTGACAGATATCAACCTTTCTTGTTTTTATGCCTGCAAAATGCTTTTCAGAGCGCCAGAATGCCTTTTCGACCAACAACGTGTTTTTGACCTCACATTGTTGATTTCTCTCATAACGAATGTATTCCACTTCCAAATGGTTTAGTATGGCCCAATAACCCTTTGGTAAGCTTAGCAACACGTTTGAACTGAAATTGACAGATATCAACATCTCTTGTTTTTATGCCTGCAAAATGCTTTTCAGAGCGCCAGAATCACTTTTCGACCAACAACGTGTTTTTGACCTCACATTGTTGATTTCTCTCAAAACGAATGTATTCCACTTCCAAATGGTTTAGTATGGCCCAATAACCCTTTGGTAAGCTTAGCAACACGTTTGAACTGAAATTGACAGATATCAACATTTCTTGTTTTTATGCCTGCAAAATGCTTTTCAGAGCGCCAGAATCACTTTTCGACCAACAACGTGTTTTTGACCTCACATTGTTGATTTCTCTCAAAACGAATGTATTCCACTTCCAAATGGTTTAGTATGGCCCAATAACCCTTTGGTAAGCTTAGCAACACGTTTGAACTGAAATTGACAAATATCAACATCTCTTGTTTTTATGCCTGCAAAATGCTTTTCAGAGCGCTAGAATCACTTTTAGACCAACAATGTGTTTTTGACCTTACATTGTTGAGTTCGCTCAAATCCAATGTATTCCACTTCCAAATGGTTTAGTATGGCCCAATAACCCTTTGGTAAGCTTAGTAACACGTTTGAACTGAAATTGACAGATATCAACCTTTCTTGTTTTTATGCCTGCAAAATGCTTTTCAGAGCGCCAGAATGCCTTTTCGACCAACAACGTGTTTTTGACCTCACATTGTTGATTTCTCTCATAACGAATGTATTCCACTTCCAAATGGTTTAGTATGGCCCAATAACCCTTTGGTAAGCTTAGCAACACGTTTGAACTGAAATTGACAGATATCAACATCTCTTGTTTTTATGCCTGCAAAATGCTTTTCAGAGCGCCAGAATCACTTTTCGACCAACAACGTGTTTTTGACCTCACATTGTTGATTTCTCTCAAAACGAATGTATTCCACTTCCAAATGGTTTAGTATGGCCCAATAACCCTTTGGTAAGCTTAGCAACACGTTTGAACTGAAATTGACAGATATCAACATTTCTTGTTTTTATGCCTGCAAAATGCTTTTCAGAGCGCCAGAATCACTTTTCGACCAACAACGTGTTTTTGACCTCACATTGTTGATTTCTCTCAAAACGAATGTATTCCACTTCCAAATGGTTTAGTATGGCCCAATAACCCTTTGGTAAGCTTAGTAACACGTTTGAACTGAAATTGACAGATATCAACATTTCTTGTTTTTATGCCTGCAAAATGCTTTTCAGAGCGCCAGAATCACTTTTCGACCAACAACGTGTTTTTGACCTCACATTGTTGATTTCTCTCAAAACGAATGTATTCCACTTCCAAATGGTTTAGTATGGCCCAATAACCCTTTGGTAAGCTTAGCAACACGTTTGAACTGAAATTCAAACGGATCCCTGTGAGACCAGGTCGACTCGCTCATTGAAACTGGAATCCGTGTATGTGCCACGGAATATCAGTGTCATTTCCTTGCATTGGAGCAAATCCGCCGTGTGTGTGCCACAGAATATCAGTGTAATTTACTTGCATTGGAGCGAATTCCGTGCCCACATCACGGAAATCGGCGTGTTTCCGTGATGATCCCACAGATTTTGAGTTAAGCGTCCGTGGTCATTTCACGGATTCCTGTGAGACCAGGTTGCCCCCTTCCTACCCTACTATTAGGCCTACATTGTAACGAGTTGAAAACCCCTACGCGCTCGGAGTGAGAATGTATTGGTGTGTGCGTGCGTGCGTGTGTGTGTGTGTGTGTCCACTGCCCAACCCCGCCCATCCTCTGGTTTTTAATAGTTCTGACTGAGTTTTCAAGAGATTATATAATAAACGTAATCAGGGACAAAATACGTTAAATGGAACGTTCCCCGAAAGGGAAATATGCCCTAATGATGATAATGTGCTAAATGTTGACATTTAAAATATCTGGGATACGTTTCAACCAAACATAATCCTAGAGGTAAATGGCAAAAAATAGGCTGACAACGAACGTATTTGCGATATGTTCAATGAAACGTATTCACCGCCAAGATACGTGTTTCAGACAAAATACGTTAAATGAAACGTTCCCCGAAAGGGAAATATACCTTCATGACAATTATGTGCTATACTTTGACATTTAACATATCTTGGATACGTTTCAACCAAACTTAATCCTAGAGGTAAATAAATGGCAAAAAATAGGCTGAGAACGAACGTGTTTGCGATACGTTCAATAAAACGTAATCACGGACAAAATAGTTTTTTTGACAAACGTAATTGAGAATGCAGAATAGTTCTCTGGGAAGGTAATTTTGATGAGACAGGGTTGGGAAGTGAAGTCCATAAGTTTTCAGCAACCACCATTTGGTAGTGAAGTAGGCTACATTCGTTTTGAGCACAATCAACATTTTAAGGTCCGAAATATTGTTGGTCAAAAAGTTATTCTCTTGCTCTGAAAAGCATTTTGCACACATACAAATTAGAAACGTTGATATTTCTGTTCCTTTCAATGCAAACGTGTTACCAGAATTACAAAAGGGTTAATTAAGCCATGAACCACTATTTGGAAGTGAAGCCCATTCATTTTGAGCAATCCCCCCTTGGAAGTGAAGTACATTCATAGGCTACCTGAAATAAAAAGCCAATTTTCATGTATTGCTTTCTAACCCCTCTACCGTCTCAGCTACTTTTTACTGTCTATGCGCAATGGAACAGTGATAATACAGCGCGGTTCGGTCCTGCACACGCCCGGACTCCCGTTACATCAGCTACCGTCATGATCTCTATAGTAACGCTGATAAACATAACCCAAGTTCGCGGGTTAACAGGTCAATAACCAACGCAATCAAACATGGCCGATAGCAAGAAAAAAATAACAAATTTTGTTTCATAGCCCGTTTTCCTTCTTCCTCTTATTCAGTTCAAGCTGCTCTGAGCGTAGTCTCCACGAAAAGGCTGTTGCATTTCAAATACAAAATATATAGGCCTTATTAGGCCTCTGCGTGCGATCTGTTTTCGTGGAGTCCGCGTTGCCCGGGTCGCGGTGCCCGTGGTTCCCGGGGCATGGCGGGAGTCGCGGGAGACGTGGGAGTGGTTGCAGTGCCCAAGGTCACGGTGCCCGGGCCGCAGGGTGCCGCGGCACGACGGGAGAAGTGGCGGCCGGGAGTCGCGGGAGTGCCCGCACCGCGGTCACGGTGAATGAATGTTCAATCTAGGGCTGCAACTAACGATTATTTTAATAATCGATTAATCTGTCGATTATTTTTTCGATTAATCGATGAGTCGGATAGAAAAGAATAAATAGAAAATTTTGAATTGCCGCATCTTTATTCAAAAACTGAACATTACTTCAAATTCACAGTGCAGACTGAAGTGTAAAAACACCAGGTTATTGCTCCAACGTCCCGGAACTATTAAAAGTAATATTAAATAATTAAAAGATTAAGAAAACATAACTGGGATAACACAAAAAAAAACATACAATGTATGATATACTTTCTATATAAGGGATGTCCATGGTTAAACGTTCAAACCTATTGATACCATTTTCGAGACTCCTTGAAATAGAACTTAAACAGGTCATAATTCTATCTTTACTATCTATTTTATATTACTGTGAAAACAAGTTTTCACCAAAATTTCAATTATTATTTTTTTTTTTCTGCTGCATTTGAACGCATCAATCATATTACTGAGCCGACCTGAACACATCACATTTGACACTGTTTGTGACCATGGGTCAGTTTTTTTTTTTTAAGCTAACTAGCTCTATATCCAGCCGATTTTAACATGGATTTAAAAACTGCACTACTATTTTTAACTGACGAGACTTTCTACACCGTTCGGTTGTGTGATTACTACCGCTGCTTTGAATGACTGTTGATGCACGCGGTGCCGACTCCCAGCCCGTCTACACAACGTCTGCAGCAACAGCAGCTGACAGAGTTTTCGGTTGGACTAGACGGATATTGAGTTGAAGGAGTTTTTTTAACCCAAAGAAAGTGAAGGTACAACACTTTTATGTAGGCCTACAGTCCAGTTTTAAGATATGACCAAAATACAAGCTGTGGTCGCTCACACTGGGCCATCTGGCCGTGGCCGTTTTCACTCCTAACCGTGCTCAAATCTGCCAGTGTGAGTGTGGCCAGTCTGGCCAGGCCAGGCCAATTTGGCCACTTGGGAGAGGTGTGCTGCTACGGTACGGGCCGCTACGGTACAGATGCTAATGAGCCGACACACGCACACGCACGGCAACGCAAGCTGAGCTGGATGACGTATAGTCCATGCGACGACCACGGACATAATAAAGGCGACGAGCCTTCATTCCCATTAAACGGTAAACATCGCATCAAGCGGTTCAACTGTTGGTGTGTTCTCTGTGTTGTTGTCCATTGTTGTTAAAACTCTGACTGGCGGCAGACTTTATTATGGTACATGCAGCGGACGCTTGGTGATGACGTGTTACGACGTGATGACGTATGTACAAGAGCCTACCGTGGCCAGGCCACAGTTGCGACGGCCAACGGCCACGGCCAGATTGCCTAGTGTGAGTAGAGGCCAGAGAACAATGGGGCCTATGAGTAACTTATTAATCGCGCGACACAACGAATCGACGACCAAATTCGTTGCCATGCATTTAGTAATCGATTTTTATCGATTTTATCGATTCGTTGATAAAAAAGTCTCTCTCTCTCTCTCTCTCTCTCTCTCTCTCTCTCTCTCTCTCTCTCTCTCTCTCTCTCTCTCTCTCTCTCTCTCTCTCTCTCTCTCTCTCTCTCTCTCTCTCTCTCTCTCTCTCTCTCTCTCTCTCTCTCTGGAAGTTTAATTGCATGTCATGAATATTCATTAATATTTTTACATTTTTTGCACCAAAACCGACTCAGAGGGCATTCACTGCTATTAGTGACCAACGCAAAATCAATGAAAAACGATGCACTGACAACTTTAAGCAGTATAACACGAGTGTGAGTGGGGTTGTTATTTTTTTATTGGGGGGGGCGCCAGAGGATCAGGGTAAGGTCAGGGGGGCATTTGCTCAAAAAAGGTTGAGAACCACTGCTCTAACCCTTCTGGCGCCCGCGACAGCAACACATTCTCACTCTGAACGCGTTGATTTTTGACGAACGGTCGGTGACTTTGGCTTCAGTTTCTGACGCAAAAGGGTACCCTTGCGCTTCTTTTTTCGACGCATGGGGTTTTCTACTCCTTACAATGTAACCCCTTCACGGGGGACCCGATGGCTGCACATAGAGACGCTATGAGCATTCATCCCATTGGCTAACGGAGGACGTTGCGCTTCTTTTTTCGACGCAAGGGGGTTTTCCACTCATTACAATGTAATCCCTCCACGGCAATATATGAAGCTATGAGCATTCATCCCATTGGCTAACGGAAGAGCCGATGGCTGCACATAGAGACGCTATGAGCATTCATTCCATTGGCTAACGCAGGACCATGTGCTTCTTTTTTCGACGCAGGGGGTTTTCCACTCATTGCAATGTAATCCCTCCACGGCAATGTATGAAGCTATGAGCATTCATTCATCCCATTGGCTAACGGAAGACCCGATGGCTGCACATTAACGGCGATTTTACAGTGAAATCTGTGACATTCCTCAACACAACTACACCAACGTGTCCTTGTTAATTACACAACATGTGTGGGTTAAGTTTATGGGCATCAGTTGTCCTGTTTTGTGCTTTGATTGAGAGAAACAATCGTTTTTTTGATTAGTGCTGGGTAGCTGAGGTCGTTGCTATAGAGACCAAGACAGACAGAGCAACCCTTTCTCATCAAAATTACGTTCCCAGAGAACTATTCGGCATTCTCAATTATGTTTGTCTAAAAAACGTATTTTAATAATAATAATAATACATTTAATTTAGAGGCGCCTTTCAAGACACCCAAGGTCACCTTACAGAGCATATAGTCATCATTCAAAACTATGTAAAACAGACTAGGAATAAAAGGAAAACAGAGGTTAAACATGAATAATAATAATTAATAACACTCAAAGACGCCTAAAGTGAAGGGGGGACCTCACTAACCACCACCAATATGTAGCACCCACTTGGGTGATGCACGGCAGCCAATCGGCGCCAGAACGCTCACTACACACCAGCTTGAGGTGGAGAGTTAGGGATGAGGTGGAGAGTGAGGGAAAAGAACATATTTAAACACTATCGACCATATTTAAACACTGTCGATCACATTTAAACAATATCGACCACATGTAAACACTATCGACCACATTTAAACACTATCGACCATATTCAAACACTATGGACCACATGTAAACCCTATCGACCACATGTAAACACTATCGCCCACATTTAAACACTATCACCCACATTTAAACACTATGGACCACACGTAAACCCTATCGCCCACATTTAAACACTATCGCCCACATTTAAACACTATGGACCACATTTAAACACTATGGACCACATGTAAACCCTATCGACCACATGGAAACCCTATCGACCATATATAAACACTATCGACCACATTTAAACATGTAAACCCTATCGACCACAATTAAACACTATCGACCACAATTAAACACTATCGACCACATTTAAACATGTAAACCCTATCGACCACATTTAAACACTATCGACCACATTTAAACACTCTCGCCCACATTTACACACTATCGACCACATTTAAACACTATCGACCACATGTAAACACTAGCGACCATATTTAAACACTATCGACCACATTTAAACATGTAAACCCTATCAACCACATTTAAACATGTAAACCCCTCTCGACCACATTTAAACCCTCTCGACCACATTTTAACCCTATCGACCATATTCAAACGCTATCGACCACATTTAAACTATCGACCATATTTAAACACTATCGACCACATTTAAACACTATCGACCATATTTAAACACTATCGACCACATTCAAACCCTATCGACCACATTTAAACCCTATCGACCACATTTAAACCCTATCAACCATATTTAAACACTATCGACCACATTCAAACACTATTGACCACATTTAAACACTATCGCCCACATTTAAACACTATAGACCATATTTAAACACTATCAACCATATTTAAACACTACCGACCACATTTAAACACTATCGACCACATTCAAACACTATCGACCATATTTAAACACTATCAACCATATTTACACGCTATCGACCACATTCAAACACTATCGACCACATATAAACCCTATCGCCCACATTTAAACACTATCGACCACATTTAAACCCTATCGCCCACATTTAAACACTATCGACCACATTTAAACACTATCGACCATAATTAAACACTATCGACCACATGTAAACACTAGCGACCATATTTAAACACTCACACAATTTGATATATATCACTATATATATATATAGATATAGATTTGTGCTGATTATATTATTACGATCTATCCTTGTATTTAAATTGCGGATCCCCATAAAGGGTATAAATTGCCATCCCCGTATTGGGTTCCAATAGGTTGACTGACTCTCCGTCCATCCTTCGTATCATCTGCTGTTCCAGCGCCAGACAAACGGCGGTGACACTACCGACGGAAAAAGCCTTTACGTCCCATTGTTTGGAGTGAAAGCAGTTTCTCCCTATCCATATAATATATATATATATAGATCTACACATATAAATAGTTTATAAAAGAGTTAAAAGTTTACAAAAACACACTTAAATTACTTAAATTACTAAAAACAACGCAACACGCACGGAGCTACTGGATAAGCGTCCTACTCGCGTCGGCGCCATGGCCGTGATTACGTTTTATTGAACATATCGTAAATACAAATTCGTTCTCAGCCCATTTTTTGCCATTTATTTACCGTGTTACTATGGCAGAATAAAGAATAAATTCATGCATTATCATTCAACTTGAACATGTGTTTTTACAGTATAGAGTGGTGGAGGGATGACGTGTGTTGGCCAACCTGGAAGTGAGCGTCGCCCTCGGTTCCCTTGACAAAAAGCCAACGGGTTTTTCCATTGGATTTTGGATTATTGCAGAAAAATTAGCATCTTTGAAGCCGCTCCTCAAAAACTGAAAATAAATAAATAAATAAAAATAACCGTGCTTCAAAGAACGAAATGTAAACTAATGCATTCTGAATGGGAGTGTTTCTCCGATCTTTCCATGCTACACAGAACGAAATGTAATCCCATGCAAATAAAGACTTCATGGTCCGAATAATTTAAACATCATTCATCTCCTGAGTGTGTAGGGTGGTATTCTATTTTTTTCAATGGGGCTCCAGTCACTTGACCGTAATGGTTGCCAGTGTTGTGCCTGAACGCGTTCAGTGAACGATAGTTCATGAACTCGTTCATATTTTCGGCGAACGTGAACTGAACGTACTGTATTACTGCCTGATGAACGTTACTGTGAACTCGTTCATTCTGGTGTCTGTGAACGGCACGCGCACTCGGTTTAACTTCGTTCAATTGGGGGGTTATTTGTTTATCAAAACGGCGGATGCGTGCGCAGAATGATTTGTTTGACCGGTTGCCATGGTTATCTCCGTGTGTTTCATTTGCAGTTGCGGCGTTGTCAGCTTACTGTTACATTAAACTGCAATCAGAAAATGCGGTTACATGCTATAGACCCTATAGTGTCTGTGGTGTAAAGGCTGGGACGAATTAAAAAATATAAATACACTTTATGTTGAAAGTATAGACCGTCCCGATTCCCATTGAAACGAATGGCGCGGTGATTATTCTTCAGAACGAGATCTGTTAAATAGTGAAAAATGAATCAAACTGTAATCAGACAACACGGTTATATGCTATGGACCCTAGAGTGTCTGTGGTATAAAGGCTGAGATGAATTTCGAATTATAAATATGTACAATCCATAACGTTATCTCCCGCTGGCTCATAGCTCAGCGGACTAGAATACCTCCTAGAATCATTGCTTGTTGGCCGGAAACGTAAATGGGGGCTGTTTACGTTTGGTTGTAGTCTTTTCGCTTGGTTCTCCGACTCAACAGTAGGGCTAGAACCGAGCGAAAAGACTACAACCAAATTTGAACTACAACCAAACTAGTTCCCTTTCCGCTTCCGGCCAACGAAGCAATGAATCTTCCAACAGAAATCAATGGGATTTACAAAATGCGCTAAATGTACAATACATTTTCGCTACGATGCTTGATTCAACCACTCTATATCATCCTAGACAAATCACGAAGTAGGCTCGATGTTCAAAATACCGGAAAAAAATAATAGCTCACACAGCAACATATTGAAAAAAAGAACTATGAACTAGTTTTAATTTTTTGGAACTGTGAACTTAGTTCAAATCTTTGAATTATGAACGTTGAACTGAACTAGTTCATTTTAAAATTTGTGAACTGAACTTTGAACTAGTTCACGTAGAAAGTGAACTATCCCAACACTGATGGTTGCTATGGTGGTTGCTATCGACCGCTCCCTCTAATACTTACATGGCTCTAAAAACCACGCGGCAAAGGAGCTGCCGTCAATTGTGTTGTTTTTGTCGTAAACTAGGGTCCGATGGTTAAAAAATAGACAGATATTCCAAGGTATCATTAAAAGGCAGCTTGGATGTTTTCATTTTCTGCAGTTTAGACTTCTTCTATAACCTATTTTTGAAAGCAAAACACCAAGCTCATTGATTTAATGAGGCAGGGTTATTTGAAACAATTTAATCAATAAATAATTGTGAGAGGTCATTCCTTCTCCTGAGTTTTCTTCCTATTTATGTCTAGTGTACACCCCTACTGTCCACAAGCATCCCCCCCCTCCCCATATGGATTTGGAGAATTGTTGCCACGTCCCAGTGGTGGAGGTATCATATATATGAAAGAGGGCATTCAACTATACTACAATGATCAATTAGGAGGCCGAAGCCCTAAAGGAAGTGATGTAATAGGTGACTGAATCGAGAACATTTAAGTAAGCTGTACCTTGGGGTCTCTTATATATCAAAGGGGGTCTCAAAGGACGCATACGCTTCAACCTGTGGCTCCAGCCCTACAGGAAATGACTCAGCAAGTGCTCCATCTCGTTGCACCTCACCCAGCGGCTCGCTTGCAAGATTTTGGCCTGAAGTTCTTCCCAGACCTACACCGTAGCCATCCAACATGCATATCTGAGAATCAGGCCTCGCTTTAATAATGACAAAAAGTTATGAGAGAAATACACATTCACTTTTGTTGTCTCATAAGCGGCGTGGTGCCGGCTCCTTTTGACCTTTTGACCCCAGACTTCTGGGGGAATAGCTGAATCAATTCATTAGTCAATCAGAAGTATGTAAATATCTTCCCGGTGGCGTAAGAGGGCGAACAAGGTGTCCTTAAACATCTACGCTTCCAGGCGATTGCAACGGTGCCACACATGAGCATATTAGAACATGTTAATAATGGTAGTAATTAGCTGTCGAAATTGGAGGCCTTAATCAATGATGAGCAGCTATTGATTTGCTTCCCGATAGAAATTTGTGGCAAATGACATGTTATTTAGCATCTACACGTTGAGCTGAGTCCAATGACACCAATCATGACACTCATGGTAACATGTATTTTACATGGTACACCTATGGTCTAGGACATGATCTCGGTGTGGCAAGAGGGCGAGCTTGATCTCATTGGACTCAGCTTAACGTGTAGATGCTAAATAACATGTAATTTGTCAAAAATCTCCATCGGGAAGCAAATCTATAGCTGGTCATTATTGATAATGGCCTCCAAAATTGACAGCTAATTACTACCCCGAAACATATTCAAATATGATCATGTGTGGCACTGTTGCAATCGCCTCGAAACGTAGATGTCAAAGGACACCTTGTTTGCCCCGTTACGCCACGGGAAGATATTTTCATACTTCTAGGATTGATTCATATTTTAAGGTTCTCGGAGTGAGACTTTAAGCGGCTGCAGCAGAAGTGTTGAGACGAAATATGATATCAAGACATTTATAGAATATTCCCATTCACATTATGATTCTTCGTCATAACTATCCGACCAAACATCCTTCCCATTCGAGCGAAGATTATGAAAGTCCAGGCCCCCCCCTTCCTGCACTCGGGGTCCGACTGGGACAAGTTTCGGGCAGGAAGGGCCCCCCCTTCCTGCCCTCGGGGTCCGACCGGGCCAAGTTTCGGTGCGGTGGTCCCAGTTAGGCCCTAGAATAAGGTATTCAAATTTCAGGGCGGTAGGACCTTCCTATCTCAAAAACTGTTTTTCCACCACATTCTGAACCATTAGGTCTTGCAGGCAACACTTCTGAGGGGCTTTGTCCAAATGACAGTCCATTTGGGAAAAGTTTTTTTCTCTAAGGGCTAGAACTCCAAATCTCGGATATGTCGTTCTCGGGGCCCCGGGAAATGTGTGTAAACATTTTAGCATCCCTAGCTATCTCAAAAAGGCCGGAAAAGGGGCGTGACCTCCAACAGTACAGTAAATGTACATAAGACAGAAGTTAGTTTCTACTCCCCATTTTTTGTGGGGGTAACCCTTCCTTTTACAGTCCCCTAATTACTAGGTATTTACCCGGTACATACATGGTAAATCATAGTGTATTACTGGGTAATTGCCACTGGTAATAAGAAGGTAAATACAGAGGTAGTTACCCGGTAAATACATGGTAAATCATAGTGTATTACTGGGTAATTACCACTGGTAATAAGAAGGTAAATACAGAGGAATTATCCGGTAAATTATAGTGTATTACTGTGTAATTACCACTGGTAATACTTTACCACTGGTAAATAACCACTGGTAATACTTTACCACTGGTAAATACAGAGGAATTACAGCTGAAGTACTAAGTAAAACCTCCACTATTACCCATCAACTCAACTAAGTAGCGTGTAGTTGTAACTGTTTTAGGTTGGTAATAACTCCGATATTGTGTACTTCCTAGGAAATTAGGCAACCAATTCTTATAAACACCTATTATCCAAGGTTTATGTTGGTAACAGCCCAAATTTAATGATGTACTATCTAGAAATTAGCATAGTGCTTTCCAATAAAATACTTTTTCGTAGTTATTATTCATAGCTACACCCATTTAGAAAGGGTTTATTCGATTTACCACTATGGAATTACTTACCTGGTAACAACCTCTGCAGGAAGTTTTCCTCTAGTGTCATGGTACATCTTCTTAAATACTGGGTACAAAGCCGTTTGTTTCCATGGTATTACCAGGTTCTTGCCATATAATTTATAATAGATAGATTCCATTATCCATGCAGTCAACACAAACATGTACCATGTACATTCTGCGACGTTACCAAGTAAAACACGACAACTTACCCAGTAATTAAGCTGAAAC
The DNA here is from genome assembly GCF_031168955.1 of Gadus macrocephalus. Taxonomy (NCBI): domain Eukaryota; kingdom Metazoa; phylum Chordata; class Actinopteri; order Gadiformes; family Gadidae; genus Gadus; species Gadus macrocephalus. Next base: position 13,521,606 of record NC_082393.1, on the reverse strand, counting down.
TCTACTGTAAAAGGAAGCCTCGTTTGTTTCCATGGTATTACCAGGTTCTTGCCACATAATTTATAATACATTTCATTGTCCATGCAGTCAACACAAACTTGTACCAAGTACGTTCTGCGACGGTACCAAGTAAAACACAACAATTTACCCAGTAAGTAAGCTGAAACTGTACTGTAAAAGGAAGCCTCGTTTGTTTCCATGGTATTACCAGGTTCTTACCATATAATTTGTAAAACATTATTCCCTTTTCCATGCAGTCAACACAAACTTGTACCATGTACGTTCTGCAACGTTACCAAGTAAAACACGACAATTTACCCAGTAAGTAAGCTGAAACTGTACTGTAAAAGGAAGCCTAGTTTGTTTCCATGGTATTACCAGGCTCTTACCATACAAGTTGTAACTGGTTATTCCCTTTTCCATGCAATCAACACAAACCATATATGTTCTGCAACATCGTTCACCCGTAGTTAAGCACTTTAATTGTTGTTATAAAACCCCAAACCACTGTTGATGAAAGGCATATTAGAATTAAACAAAATCAAAGGCTTACCTTTCAAACAATGCATATCTCACAAACAGGCACTGAACACTGAAGAAATCGGACAAAAAAAAGAGCCGTCCACATCAACTCAATTTAAATGTTACTGATGGTGTTTTCATAAAACACATGACATTGTTATGGCAAGTGACCACAAGGAAGACTGCTTCAACCTCTTCAGTTTGAATAAGCGGTGAATGCCATGCAGCAATCTGCCTATGGGAGCATCTTTGTGGTCATTCGCAAACCAATGAGTCCACTCGATGAATGAGAGATGACTCTTTAGTGTCTTCTCTGTGAGGTATCCCTGCAGTCTCCACATCTGGGATTTGAAGGCTGACCAAGACCTGACCAGGTACCTCCAAATCTCCCCTTCCATACTGTAATAAAGAATCAGAAGACAAGAAAATAAACATTAGGACTGTCAATTAATGAACATTTCTAGAACATGTAGAACTCAAAGATTATTTTGTTTATTAGTTAAAAAAGGATGCTGATCCTCTGACCATTGTGTTTGGTCATATTGAAAAGAGAAAAAGGCATAGCCATAAATACAGTTAATAGGACGGGAGGGGACAGGCTGTTAGCTCCGGTTAGCACTTTAGCATCGAGCTAGCGGAGCTTCTGTCATTCAAATAACTCGGACATGTTGTTTAAAAACTATAACACCCAATTTATTAAAATATCCGGATTTAATCGGGCTCTCTCCCATAAGTACAGTTAATAGGATGGGAAGAGACAGGCTCTGTTAGCCCCGGTTAGCACGATGCTAAAGAGCAGCTCTACCGGAGCATGCCACCTCAACAGGTGCAAGTTAGCCTCCGGTTTGATATTCGCCGGATATTCGGTTTACCACCCAATCGGATTCATCAACATAAGTGCAATACATTACGGGCTTAGTATGTTGAGGACAGTTTAGGACACCGTATCGCGAAAAATCACAAACACATGTTGGCGCCATCGATGTCTGTGCAACAACGTCATTTACGTTCTGGCTGCTACCTGTTTTAGGGACCGTCAGCAAATTACACTCACCGACTGGTGGCCGAGACGTTACCATGGAATTGTTTCAGGAAATTAATCACACAAATATATTGCAATATAGTTAATCATAATGCAGTTAATAGTTTAATATTCGACAAAAATCGACTAAACTATATTTGAAATTATTAATTGCATCCCGTTTAACAATAATGCAATATATTAGCAAAGTTACCTGCAGTAAGTAGCAGCCCAACATTGGCAACTACTACTACAATCAGGTGACAAAATGTATTTTTTTGTGATTTTCATGTTATTTTATATGATTTATTTCCTGAAACAATTCCATGGTAACGTCTCTGCCACCAGTCGGTGAGTGTAACTTGTTGACGGTCCCTAAAACAGGTAGCAGCCAGAACGTAAATGACGTTGTTGCACAGACATCGATGGCGACAACATGTGTTTGTGATTTTTCGCGATACGCCGCCCTAAACCGTCCTCAACATACTAAGCCCGTAATGTATTGCACTTATGTTGATGAATCCGATTGGGTGGTAAACCGAATATCCGGCGAATATCAAACCGGAGGCTAACTTGCACCTGTTGAGGTGGCATGCTCCGGTAGAGCTGCTCTTTAGCATCGCGCTAACCGGGGCTAACAGAGCCTGTCACTTCCCGTCCTATTAACTGTACTTATGGGAGAGAGCCCGATTAAATCCGGATATTTTAATAAATTGGGTGTTATAGGTTTTAAACAACATGTCCGAGTTATTTGAATGACAGAAGCTCCGCTAGCTCGATGCTAAAGTGCTAACCGGAGCTAACAGCCTGTCCCCTCCCGTCCTATTAACTGTATTTATGGCTATGCCTTTTTCTCTTTTCAATATGACCAAACACAATGGCCAGAGGACCAGCATCCTTTTTTAAACTAATAAACAAAATAATCTTTGAGTTCTACATGTTCTAGAAATGTTAATTGATTGACAGTCCTAATGTTTATTTTCTTGTCCTCTGATTCTTTATTACAGTATGGAAGGGGAGATTTGGAGGTACCTGGTCAGGTCTTGGTCAGCCTTCAAATCCCAGATGTGGAGACTGCAGGGATACCTCACAGAGAAGCCACTAAAGAGTCATCTCTCATTCATCGAGTGGACTCATTGGTTTGCGAATGACCACAAAGATGCTCCCATAGGCAGATTGCTGCATGGCATTCACCGCTTATTCAAATGGAAGAGGTTGAAGCAGTCTTCCTTGTGGTCACTTGCCATAACAATGTCATGTGTTTTATGAAAACACCATCAGTAACATTTAAATTGAGTTGATGTGGACGTGTGCCTGTTTGTGAGATATGCATTTTTTGAAAGACAAGCCTTTGATTTTGTTTAATTTTAATATGCCTTTCATCAACAGTGGTTTGGGGTTTTATAACAACAATTAAAGTGCTTAACTACTGGTAAACGATGTTGCAGAACATATATGGTTTGTGTTGATTGCATGGAAAAGGGAATAACCAGTTACAACTTATATGGTAAGAGCCTGGTAATACCATGGAAACAAACTAGGCTTCCTTTTACAGTACAGTTTCAGCTTACTTACTGGGTAAATTGTCGTGTTTTACTTGGTAACGTCGCAGAACGTACATGGTACAAGTTTGTGTTGACTGCATGGAAAAGGGAATAATGTATTACAAATTATATGGTAAGAACCTGGTAATACCACGGAAATAAACAAGGCTTCCTTTTGCAGTACAGTTTCAGCTTAATTACTGGGTAAATTGTCGTGTTTTACTCGGTAACGTCACAGAACGTACATGGTACAAGTTTGTGTTGACTGCATGGAAAAGGGAATAATGTATTACAAATTATATGGTAAGAACCTGGTAATACCATGGAAACAAACGAGGCTTCCTTTTACAGTACAGTTTCAGCTTAATTACTGGGTAAATTGTCGTGTTTTACTTGGTAACGTCGCAGAACGTACATGGTACAAGTTTGTGTTGACTGCATGGAAAAGGGAATAATGTATTTCAAATTATGTGGTAAGAACTTGGTAATACCATGGAAACAAACGAGGCTTCCTTTTACAGTACAGTTTCAGCTTAATTACTGGGTAAATTGGTGTGTTTTACTTGGTAATGTCGCAGAACGTACATGGTACAAGTTTGTCTTGACTGCATGGATAATGGAATGTATCTATTATAAATTATATGGTAAGAACCTGGTAATACCATGGAAACAAACGGCTTTGTACCCAGTATTTATGTACCATAACACTAGAGGAAAACTGTTCCTGCAGAGGTTACCAGGTAAGTAATTCCATAGTGGTAATCGAATAAACCCTTTCTAAATGGGTGCAGCTACGAATAATAACTAAGAAAAAGTATTTTATTGGAAAGCACTATGCTAATTTCTAGATAGTACATCATTAAACTCGGGCTGTTAACAACATAAACCTTGGATAATAGGTGTTTATAAGAATTGGTTGCCTAATTTCCTAGGAAGTACACAATATTGGAGTTATTACCAGCCTAAAACAGTTACAACTACACGCTACTTAGTTGAGTTGATGGGTAATAGTGGAGGTTTTACTCTGTACTTCAGCTGTAATTCTTCTGTATTTACCTTCTTATTACCAGTGGTAATTACACAGTAATACACTATAATTTACCGGATAATTCCTCTGTATTTACCTTCTTATTACCAGTGGTAATTACCCAGTAATACACTATGATTTATCATGTATTTGCTGGGTAACTACCTCTGTATTTACCTTCTTATTACCAGTGGTAATTACCCAGTAATACACTATGATTTACCATGCATGTACCGGGTAAATACCTAGTAATTAGGGGACTGTAAAAGGAAGGGTTACCGGATGGAGGTGTACATTTGTGGCTTAAGGTGTGTAGACACAGCTGGCCTGTGGCCACGTTTTTGAAGTCTGGGGTCAAAAGGTCAAAAGGAGCCGGCACCACGTCGCTTATGAGATAACAAAAAGTTTATGTGTATTTCTCTCATAACTTTTTGTCATTATTAAAGAGAGGCCTGATTCTCAGATATGCATGTTGGATGGCTAGGGTGTAGGTCTGGGAAGAACTTCAGGCCAAAATCTTGCAAGCGAGCCGCTGGGTGAGGTGCAACGAGATGGAGCACTTGCTGAGTCATTTCCTGTAGGGCTGGAGCCACAGGTTGAAGCGTATTCGTCCTTTGAGACCCCCTTTGATATATAATAGACCCCAAGGTACAGCTTACTAATTTTAATTTTCTCGCCTCAGTCACCTATTGCATCACTTCCTTTAGGGCTTCGGCCTCCTAATTGATCATTGTAGTATAATTGAATGCCCTCTTTCATATATATGATACCTCCACCACTGGGACGTGGCAACAATTCTCCAAATCCATATGGGGAGGGGGGGGGGGGGGGGAATGCTTGTGGACAGTAGGGGTGTACACTAGACATAAATAGGAAGCAAACTCAGGAGAAGGAATGACCTCTCACAAATATTTTTTTAATATTTATTTAATAAATTGTTTCAAATAACCCTGCCTCGTTAAATCAATGAGCTTGGTGTTCTGCTTTCAAAAATAGGTTATAGAAGAAGTCTAAACTGCAAAAAATAAAAACATCCAAGCTGCCTTTAAGGATACCTTGGAATATCTGTCTATTTTTTAACCATCGGACCCTAGTTTACGACAAAAACAACACAATTGACGGCACAATTGACGGCAGCTCGCGTGGTTTTTAGAGCCATGTAAGGATTAGAGGGGGTGGTCGATAGAAACCACCATAGCAACCATGACGGTCAAGTGACTGGACTCCCGTTGAAAAAAATAGAATACCACCCTACACACTACACGAGATTAATGATGTTTAAATTATTAGGACCATGAAGTCTTTATTTGCATGGGTTTACATTTCGTTCTGTGTAGCATGGAAAAATCGGAGAAACACTCCCATTCAGAATGCATTAGTTTACATTTCGTTCTTCTTTTTTTATTTATTTATTTTCAGTTTTTGAGGAGCGGCTTCAAAGATTTTTCTGCAATAATCCAAAATCCAATGGAAAAACCCGTTGGTTTTTTGTCAAAGGAACCGAGGGCGACGCTCACTTCCGGGTTGGCCAACACGCGTCATCCCTCCACCACTCTATACTGTAAAAACACATGTTCAAGTTGAATGATAATGCATGAATTTATTCTTTATTCACATTTAGCCACGATGACCGTAAGGTTAGCGTCTTGGAGACGAACCAACAATGCATGGACTCGATCCCTGTGCTGTTCCCAAGTGTCACTGTATACTACGACATCATCTAGGTAAACGGCTACGCCCTCCAGCCCTGCCACTACTATGTTAGTCAGGTGCTGAAAAGTGTGCATTTCAGAGCCCAAAACTGATGACCTTGTAGGAGTACAGCCCTGATGGTGTAATGAAGGCAGCGTTCTCTTGGGCACGTGGCGTCAGCGGGACCTGCCAGTATCCTTTTAATAGATCAAATTTACTCACAAATCTGGCAGATCCTACCGCATCCACGCAATCCTCCATCCTCGGTAACGAAAAAGAATCAGGTTTAGCCACCTCGTTCACCCTCCTGCAGTCTGTGCAAAACCTGTCTGTCATGTCTGATTTTCCCACCGGTAGGCATGGAGAGGCCCAACTGGAATTTGAAGGCACAGCCAGCTCATTATCTAACAGATACTTAACCTCAGCGTCCATGCGGTGGCGCTTCTCCAGGGGAACTCTGAACTCTGTAGAACCTTTGCCGAATTGGCTTTGCATTCCCAACATCGATGTCGTGCTGCACTAAGTGGGTACAGGAAGGAGTATCAGAAAACAGGGAAGGGAAAGCAGCCAACAGTCCCGAAAGCTCCCTGCCTTGTTCTTCTGACAAGTGGCCGAATAGACCACTTAAGCCTTTTTGCTTTTGAGCCGAGGACGCAGCACGCCGTCCCCAGGCCCTCCACTGAAACAGATGATGGGAGCATGTGAGCTACAGTAGTCAACATAGCAGGTTTAACCTCCTGAACCACATCTGCTTCTGGCACAGATATACGGGCATAGTAAGCTTTCAGCAAGTTCACATGACACAGTTGTGTTGACTTTTTACGGTCTGGAGTATCAACCAGATAGTTCTGTTCAGAGACCTGTCGTACCACGGTGTATGGTCCAGTGAACTTGGCCTGGAATGGCGAACCGAGGATAGGCAGCAATGCCAAAACCTGGTCTCCGCTTCATCTTACTCTGGACGGCTGTCAGATGATCACCCGCCATCTTAACCGCCAGATGTAGTCTACGATGAAAACCGTCACATGATCAATCAGGTTGACAGGCGGCTCTTCAACTTTCAGGCCATCCTGCAAAACTGAAAGGGGACCCCTCACTTTGTGTGCGAACACCAACTCACTGGGGCTAAACCCTGTGCTCTCCTGCACCAACTCCCTGGCTGACAACATAAGCCAAGGTAGCCCTTCCTCCCAATCCCCCTTAAGCTCAGTACAGTACGAACGCATAAGCGACTTCAGCCTTTGGTGGAACCTTTCCAGTGTTCCCTGACTCTGAGCATGGTAAGCACTAGCTTTGTTGTGCTTGACCTTCAGCTGGCCCAAAACCTCTGCAAACATTTGCGACGTAAAGTTGGACCCTTGGTCACTCTGTATGACCCGAGGAATTCCAAAGTAGGATATTAACTGTGATAAAGCCTTAACAATAGATTGTGTGGTGATAGAGCGGAGAGGGTACACAGCATCAGTAACTTGTGGTCTGACACATTACCGTCAACAGATAGATGCACCCCGACTTGGATGGAGGGAGCGGCCCCACACAGTCGATGATGAGATGCTGGAATGGCTCACTCACTGCTGGAATGGGGTAAAGAGGTGCAGGTTTAATAGTCTGGTTAGGCTTGCCTGTGATCTGGCAGGTATGACAAGAATTAATGAACCTGGTAACCTCTTTCTTTAACCTGGGCCAGAAGAAGTAATGCAGCAATCTGTTACAAGTCTTCCTAACCCCCATGTGTCCAGTCTCCAAAATGACTTCTCTAAACTCGGCAGGCACAACTACCTGTCATCCAGTAGAAAGTACCCACAGGCTAAACTCTCCATCTCGTCTGTTGGCTTCACCTCACTGAACAGTCTCTTCAGCTCAGGATCCTCCTGCTGAGCTATAATCAGCTCACTCTTGGACAGGGCAAGAGGCAGATCAGGAAGTTGAGCCACAACATTTTTCAATTTTCCCGACTCCTTAATCCCCCCTTCAGGCCCTGTCCCACTCATCGAATGAGTTACTACACAAGCAGTAAAAACCTCTGGAAACTCCTTCGCACTACTGGCACAGTGGAGATAATCGGCCCAGAAGTCACCACAGGAGGCGGATCACCTCCCCAAACCCACCCCTTAGCTAAATCATTTCCTAGAACGACACTCCCTCTACAGGCATCTCTGATTTCAGTGCTATTGCCACTTCTCCTTTTACCAGCTCATGTTCAAGTGCGATTCTGTGTAAGGGAGCTGGCCAAGTATGCATCCCCATGTCTTGGATCAAAACACTCCTCCCCAGACTTGACTCCTCAGAAAAATCCAACACCGAGTCTAGAATGAAGGATGCTGAACCCCCGGTGTCACGCAAAATCTTTACAGGTACTTTCTGTGACCTACCCACCAATGAGACAAAACCTTCCCTGATGAAATCACTGTAATCAGGCGGAACCATATCTGCCCATAGCAAGTTAGAACCTTCCGAGACGACTAGAAATTCGACAACCACAGGAAGACTTGGCACAATAGACGCCATCATGGCATTTTCAGGACACATGTTCTCTACATCTAGGCCCAGTGCCCCCTGTCCTCCACCAACCGGAACTGCCAGGGCATGAGGTCTACTAGTACCCCCGGATAAACCCTTCCCAACTTTTATTTTATTTTTCAGCACAGGACAGTTAAATTTCCAGAGAACAGAGACCTAAGGACAATGTCCCTTCCCCAAGCAATAGTTGCATGTGGAGTATCACCCTTGCTGGGACTAACTTGTTCATATTGTGGGTTAGGAGCAGAGAATCCAAAGTTCCCCCTAGGGAACTTTGCAGGGTATGGAGCTAACTAGAATCTCCCCCGCTGCGACCAAGTGACTAAGATGGAACTTTGGCAGTTAACACAAACTCATCTGCCCACCTGGCTGCTCAAGGGCGGTTTTTGGTTTACGCTCATTGAGATGATTTACAATGCGCTCATGTGTGATATTCTTGAACTGTTCTAGTAACAACACTTCACACAAGTCATCGAGAGTCTTAACCCTTTCTGCCTCACTCCAACGTTTAAAGTGGCTTACCATCTCCCTCGTTACCTCCACATATGTCTGCGTCTCAGTTTTTCTCCAATTCCTGAAGCGCAATCGATAGGCTTCAGCACACAGCTCATAAGACAGGAGAATGGCAGCTTAGAATACACTTTCCTCTCTACAGGATCAAGTGCTAAATAGGCCTCTTGAGCCCTGGGCGGAAGCATACTCTGAATCAGTGCAGTGCAGTCTGTAACTATCCAACTTCTCTCCTCTGCCAGACTTTCAAATAATGAGAAAAATACATCAGGATCCCTCTCATTAAATTTCGGCATCAGTCAGACCATATCACCCACGCTGTCCCTAGACCTTCCATCAAAAGCTACGTCAGCATTAGGTCTTGCCTGGCGCAACATCTCTAGCTCAAGACGCCCCTCCTGCATCTGCTATGCATGGCTAACAATTCCTTTTGCTCTGCAAAGGATAGACCCGTACCCACTGAGACAAATCAAGCCCCTGCCCCTTTGATGGGTGAACCACATGGGCTAGATCATTGGTCGCCAACCCATCGATCGTTTGAGGCTTTCCATGTAGATCCCGAAAATAATAGACAAATAAATACAAATATCCTATATTATGCATGATACATTTTCATAATACGTTTTGCAAGCACATCTCTCTCCCTCTCTGGAGGCCTATTATTTTGTGTAGCAGTGCTGCATTTAAAGGTGTCTGATTTAAGTGACCAATGAGATAAAACAAGGGGGGCGTGGGGTGCGAACGTCAATATAGGCCTGTTGTACGATACGGCTCTCTGGTGACAGCTAGCATGGCGGAGGCTCCACGAAAGAAGACGAAAACGTACAACTTCCATTCAGAATGGGAAGAGGAGTTTATTTTTACTTTGGTTAAAGACAAGTGTGTGTGCATGTTATGCCACCAAACACAAGCACTGTCCAAAAGAGGAAACCTGGAACGACACCACACCACCAACCACTCGAAATTCAAAGACAGCTACCCCCCAAAGAGCGCAATCCGTGTAAGAAAAATAGAGGAGCTGAAATCGGGGTTGAAGGCCCAGCAATCGCTTTTCACAAAACCTGCTACGAAAAAATAAGATTGCTACTGAAGCATCCCTTCGCATTAGCCACCTGCTAGCTAAACACAAGAAACCTTTTACAGATGGAGATTTTATCAAAGCGATGGCCATCACCGCAGAGACAGTTTTCAACGACTTCAAAAACAAAGACGACATTAGAACTGCACTTCGTGGTGTACCGCTTGGCCCTGCGACAGTGACAAGGGGGGTCGAATCACTGTCAGAGGATGTGGATCGACAAGTATTGAAAGACTTGTCCCACTGTGAATATTTCTCTCTACAGTTCGATGAATCCCTGGATGTAATGAACACAGCCAAGCTTGTTGTATTCGTCAGAATGGCTTTCCAGGATTCTACAACCTCCTTTGCACTTAAAGGAGAGAACAAGAGGTGGGGATATTTACCAGGAGTACAAAAAGTATATTGACGAAAACGGCATCCCCATTAATAAACTAGTTGCCATTACTACTGATGGGGCCCCGGCAATGCGATCTGTGTGGGCAGGTTTCATAGCGCTGTGTCGTAATGACCCCAAATTTCCCGCATTCATGGATTTCACTGTGTTATCCATCAACAGGCCTTCGTTGGGAAAGTCTTGGACTTTTCCCATGTCATGACACTGGTGGTCAAACTGATGAACTCGATTAGAGCAAAAGCACTTCAGCACCGCTTATTCAAGGCGTTATTGGATGAGCTCGATGCCGCATACAGAGACCTGCTTCTCCACGCTGAAGTCCGGTTGTTGAGTCGCGGCAAAGTGTTGCAGCGATTTGTTGACTTGCTGGACAGACACCTGCCCCACATGATTAGCGCAGTGAATGGGTTCAAGGCCAAGCTGGGTGTTTGGACCACAACCCTAAAGAACAAGAGGCTGACCCACTTCCCCAACCTGGAGAAAATGTCACACGCCATCAAAAACAAGGATGTTTTTAACCCAGAGCAGTACTGTGCCCAGCTGGACAAAGTGACAACTGAGTTCAATCGCGTATTGTTGAGTTAGAAGTCATGGACGATATTGTTGCATTCCTCTCAAACCCATTTCTGCGCATTGAACAGGTAGCAGACAGATTCCAGCTGGTATTTGCTTTGCCAAGTGGAGTTGACATGGGATGGTTGATTGGCAAAAATGACATAGAGCTGAAAACCAGATCAAGGGACTTTTGGGGACTGGTCAGCAAAGAGAAGTATCCTCTCCTCACTGCATGTGCACTAAGAGTGAGTGCCTACTTTGGATCTACTTATCTTCGTGAAATGGAATTTTCACAAATGAAAATAATCAAATCTAAGTACAGGAGCCGCCTTACAGACCGACAGCTCACTGACTGTCTCAGGCTGGCTGTCTGTAGCTATGAGCCAGACTTCAAGGCACTCACTGACAGTATTCAGTCGCAGACATCACACTAATTTGAGTAACATGACGGCAAGAGTTTTGCCTTTAGATGGCGTTGGGAGGTGATGCTGCTTTACATGGGACATGGCGCTTACTTAATTGCACTGAGAATTTTATTAATACACATTACAGTTCCACTTTCTAAAATGTGAATCATACATTCGTTAACTTCCATGTGGTTATTGGGTAAGCAAAACAGCTAATTACACTTCAATATCTGTCCACAAGTGTGTAGATTTTGTCCTCTTTGTTGTGTTCTGTTTGCTGTGTTGTGTGTGTGTGTGTGTGTGTTGTTGTACAGTTGTACAATATTATAAATGGGAAATAGGGCACATGGCTTTATTTTTTCAGTTAGTTTTGATTGAAAAAAAATAAATAAAAGAAGCTGATTAATGTAGTAATGTAATTTCATACAATTAGACTCAATAAAAGGCCTTTATGTCATGGTCTGTCTGTTTCCTTGTCTTGTTTTGGTGTGTTCATGGTTTACTTTAGTATCTGCTTTGTTTCTCCCCATGTCCTGTTAAGTTTCCCTTCTGTGTGATTATTGGTCCCTCCCCTAATGTGTTCCAGCTGTTACTCGTTGCGTGCCCTGTGTTTGGTATTTAAGCCCTTGTCTTTCCTTTGTTCCTTGTCGGATCATTTTAGTTTGTGGTTAGTTGTGTCCTGTGTGTTCCCTGTGTTCCCGGTGTTCCCTGTGTTCCCTGTGTTACCCGTGTTACCCGCGTCACCCGTGTTCCTTGCCTTTTGAGTTAATAAATTATCCTTTTACCTGAACGGTCTGCAATGGGTCCTACCTGCCTGCCTGCCACCTGCTAACCGTGACAGAATGATCCGACCATCATTGGACCCTGCGGACGCTCTTTTTGTTGGAGGCTGTGTTGGGGCGTACGTGCAGCGCTGTCGCTTCAAGGCCCGGGCTGGACGGTGCCTTACGGACTATCAGATTGGGGCTGGTGAGTTTGGAGTGCCATCCGGTTCACATTTCTCACCAGCCCCTGAGCTGACTCCGGTCCCCGAGCCGTGTCCGGTTCCTGAACCCTACTCCTTCCCGAGGGTGCCACTCTTCCAGATCTTCCAGACCTTCCAGAAGGGGCCTGCCCTCTACTTTGCCTTCCAGAGGGGTGCCGCCTTCTAAACCTTCCAGAAGGGGTCTGCCCTCTACCTTGCCTTCCAGAGGGGTGCCGCCTTCTAAACCTTCCAGAAGGGGCCCGCCCTCTACCTTGCCTTCCAGAGGGGGCCCGCCCTCTACCTTGCCTTCCAGAGGGGTGCCGCCTTCTAAACCTTCCAGAAGGGGCCCGCCCTCTACCTTGCCTTCCAGAGGGGTCCCGTCTTCTAAACCTTCCAGAAGGGGCCTGCCCTCTACCTTGCCTTCCCGAGGGGTTCTGCCTTCCAAACCTTCCAGACCTTCCAGAAGGGGCCCGCCCTCTACCTCGTCTTCTTATTCGCTCCAGTCTTGGTTCCCTCCTCCTGGCTCCCCTCCACCCACCCTATTTGGATTTGACCCTTTTTTTTGCATGTCGTGGGTCGCCTAGTAGTCAACCTTTGAGGGGGGGGGTACTGTCATGGTCTGTCTGTTTCCTTGTCTTGTTTTGGTGTGTTCGTGGTTTACTTTAGTATCTGCCTTGTTTCTCCCCATGTCCTGTTAAGTTTCCATTCTGTGTGATTATGGTCCCTCCCCTAATGTGTTCCAGCTGTTAATCGTTGCGTGCCCTGTGTTTGGTATTTAAGCCCTTGTCTTTCCTTTGTTCCTTGTCGGATCATTTTAGTTTGTGGTTAGTTGTGTCCTGTGTGTTACCTGTGTTACATTTTAGTTTGTGGTGAGTTGTGTCCGGTGTGTTCCCTGTGTTACCCGCGTCACCCGTGTTCCTTACCTTTTGAGTTAATAAATTATCCTTTTACCTGAACTGTCTGCAATTGGGTCCTACCTGCCTGCCTGCCACCCGCTAACCCTGACACTTTAATTGGAAATACATTCTGCGCTGTCTGTTTTTTCTCAAGTCTTCAATAGGTAGATCTTGCCTTTCACACAGGTCGAGGTCAGAGATCTTGGGCTTAAAAAGGTTGACCACTGGGCTAGATGTTTCGTCATCTTCTAACACGCCCTGGTCAATTAACCCTATATGTACTACAGCAAACACCTCCTTTTTCTTAGACCGACCCTGCATAACATCTGGGGTAAGGTTATAATGTGTGACGACCCGCCACAATTCTTCAGCTTTCAATCCTTTAAGTAACTCGAGTGGACTGGCCACAAACTCCTTAAAAAGATCCATCCTACTGTAAGCCAATCAAAACATCAACGGTCCACAAATGCTTAATCGCACAATACTGTAGAGCGGGGGTCGGCAATAGGCGGACCGCGGTCCGGGTCCGGACCCAACTGACGTCCTCTCCGGACCGAGACACAATTGCAACAATAATATTAATAATGCGATTTTTTTTTATATACCGTATTGGTCCGAATATAAGACGGCCTTTTTTCCAATCGAAATAGGTCCGAAAAAGTCGGGTCGTCTTATATTCGGGGTCTAGTATTCAGAGCGCAGTTTCTCTTCTTCGCCTCTCCCTTTAAATGTCAATACACATTCGCGGCCGCAGGTTGCGCCAGAAATTGGTTCCGGGAAGAAGTAGTCCAGCGTCCTTAACAACCAGACCGTTACCGGTGTTTAAAGACAGGCTGACCATTAGAGACAAGTGGCTCAAAAGTGGGTCAGGTCAATCAACAACAGCGGAGGAGTTATGATGCCAATTTTAAAATAATGGTCGTCAATAAGGCAGAGTCAAGTAACAACTGCCAAGCGGCCAAGATGTTTGGGGTCACGGAGTGTAACGTAAGAAGATGGCGAGCACCAAAATAACGTCTCAAAGACGTCAACAGTCAGCGCAAATCCTACCGTGGTCCTCAAAGTGGCCGTTTCAGTGAGGTTGACCGGAGAGTTTTTGAAAACGTCAGAGAAAACGCGCTTTGGGCGGAGCCGGTGGAAGCGGAGCAGCTGGGGAGCGATGACAGCGAGAGCAAACACAGCGGGGCAGAGGACGTGTGTGAGCGATTAGACAGAGATCGGAGGAGAAGTTTTGGCTTAATTTTGGTTAAGTTTAGTTAAATATGTGGCCTGTATTTTTCTATGTTATTTAAAAATGTTCCCAATGTTGCTTGATATTAATTTTGAATCATACTGTACATATTTTGCCTTGAAAGTGCCGTGGCCTTTACTGGCATTATTATTATTGTCATTGATATAACAAGTGTTTAATTCACTGTTCTTTGTTCTGCAAATCTGGTCTGCAAATCTGTTTGTGTTGAAAAACGGGGGGTCGTCTTATAATCAGGGTCGTCTTATATTCGGACCAATACGGGTATATATAATTTTGACCAAGAGATTTTAACAACTAATGTTTGGGTGACTTTTATAAACCCGTTAAATACATTAAATTAACTATAACTTTATGGTAGGCTATGTTTTTGCTTAAACCTTATAATGCCAGTAGCCAATCAGATGATAGCCTGCCCTACGAGCTGTGCGACTGGTGCACGCAAGCGCGGCAAAATTGACAGAAGAAAAGAGTGCCTTCAGTTGAGAGAGAAAGCTTCATTGCAGTTGAAGAGAAAGGTAGATTGTGAGAACAGAGCTTTTAAAGAGGAGTGTTCATTCTGCCTGCATGCAGCTCTAAGCATGTGTGCCTGATCTTCTCCGAGACGGTGGCGGATAGTCAGTTGTTGACCAAACAGACACTGATACTACTAGCGCCTTAAGTACTTATATTGGCTAAATATGCCTCTGAATCATAATGCACACCTTGACTGTTGGTACATAAAACACATGCAGTCCTATATCAGTGAAAACAACGGTCATAAAAAATGTGTGATAGACCCCCGGACCCAAGCTTGAGGATTTTTTTTGAAACTGGACCCATTAGGATTTTAATTGCCTACCCCTGCTGTAGAGGTATAGGATACATGGTCAAAACTGTATTCATTTAGTTTTTGTGGGCAATCTAGACGGTTAATTTAGAGCCCCCAAGTTATTTAATATAAGTTCTATAATTGTATAATTGAGTTTTCCTGTTTCATGCCAATTAATATTCTAAGGTGTAATGACTAAGTTCCGCCACTAAGCGATGCTATTGAAGTACTGAGGAGGTTTGGAGCAGAAGAAGAAAGCTCAGTTGTTGATGTGTAGAAGTTGTTATTACGATGTTATTACGATGTAAAAGAAGAAGCTTATTGATTGACGGAGTAGATGCTTACAGCCTGAGAGAGAAGAACGCTTGCACACTGTATTGTTGGAACATATCGCTTCTTGTTCTGCTTTAAAATAAACTGAGTGTTACTCCAACGCAAGTGCAACCTCCACCTGCGTTTCTGTAAGCCTGCAACATATTTTGGCGAGCTAGCCAGGAGAAGAGTTCAAGTTGAAATCGCACGCGGGCCGCCATTACGGGCACCCGACGAGAGAAGTGGACTTTTCCCCGGAGACGAACCTAGAACGAAAAAGCAAGAAAAGAAAATAACTATTAAGAAATACAAGATGGATTTGGAGCTACTCTTCGACAGAGCCACCACCAGGCTAAGTCAGCTAAATCGGGACCAAGTGTTGAATGTCTGCAAACATTTGGAATTTATTGAAGGAGATGATGAAACTCTCGCTGATAAGAGTAGGCGCACAATTATCAAAATGGCGGAAAATAAGCTGGACGAGATAGAAAACGACACAGAGACAGATGTAGCACTACAGCTAATGAAAGAACTGTTGTCGTTCATGGGGGAGGAAGCCATCCAAAAGGACGAAGAAAAGTCAGAGTGTGATGAGATGGAAGGAAAGTTCCAGGAGCTGCAGCAGTCCCGCCAAGCCTTAGAAGAGGAAATAAAAGAGCTGGGTGTGAAATTAAATAAAACTGAGGCTACCGCAGCAAGCTACAGTCAGTCAGTACAGGATTTTTTGTTCAGAGCCATTGAACTTAAAGACAGACCGCTTGTTTCATTCAAAGAAAGAGAGGAACACTTTGGTGCAGAGCTGGTAAAAAATAAGTTTCTGAGGTCAGTGAGACTGCTAAATGACAACATCAAATTCCAGATTAAGCCATACCTTGATAATCTGGAAGTGACTGATTAACTCTTGATCGAAAAAATAAATGAAGCAGCTAATCTGGAGACAGAGAGAATAACGAAGTTGAAGAGGAACAATGCCAAGACTCCAAGAGTGGCGGAGCTACAGACGACCAGCAACACCTGGGACAGCACGCAGGGCTTCTCCTCAACCCAGAACAGACAGCCAGAGAAGAACACCAAAGGGCCCTCCAAGGAAAAAACAAAAGTCGCTCTGAGGTGAGCCTGAGGTGAACATCTTGGTAAGAGAGATTCAGACGGAGGTAGCTGACATGAAGCGGATGATGCTTTCCTCCATGAGTGCGGTGAGACCAACAAACTCAAAGCAGACAACGGCAGACAACAGGGACCCGCGCCGGAGGAGAGGCTGCAGGACGTGCCAGGACAAAGGAGAAGGAGACCGCTGTAGTCACTGCTTCAAGTGTGGAGAGCTGGGCCACATCCCACAGAGGATGCAGAGTTTTACAGGCGCAGGGAAACGACCAGGGGTTGCTGCTGAGGGACCGGCAGTGACCCAGCCATGATCGTCAGAGTCCCGAGGCTGCCATTTCTGTCTGCAGGAAATAGGCACGTTAGAAGGCTACAGTTATGTACAGGTCAGAAGCATCACTGGCAAGAACACAAAGCCCTGTGTAAAACAGTTAAGTTGATTGAGCAACACCTAGCTGGGGAAGAGGCACAAAAAAACAAGTTACCAGAAATCGCTAAAGTTAATTACCTCTCAGCAAAAAAAGGTAAAAAGCTTATCCAACTAATTGGGGAACGTAAAATGGTAAAATGTACATTTGATAATGGGCCAGTGACAGCATTGTGGGATACAGGTGCTCAAGCAACTGTGATCCAAAAATGACAAATGGCGAGTTGAGCATCTGCCGAATAGCACTATCAGAGCAATAGATGAACTATTAGGGCCAGTACCACTAATCAGACTTGCTGCCAATCAGACAGAGGTGTTATGGGGTGGGTACCTGTAGAATTCAAACTAAGCATGTCAGACACTGCTAGTTCTAATCTGCTAGTGCCAGTACTTGTTTCCAGCGACCCCAATGTGGCAGAAGACCCCATCATTGGCTTTAATGTCATAGAGGAGGTGGTTAAGGAACTGAAACAACAGCAATGTGTTACACATACAGACAGTGCCGTAGCGCTTTTGACATTGACTCTTGTGCAGGAAAAACATTTATCCAGCTGAAACATACTCGTCAATCCAGTAATGAGGGGATTCCAGTAAGTACTGGCAAGAGTAAAGTGATACTGCATCCAGGTAAAACCACTACAGTGAGATGTCGCACACACACAGGGGCTGAGAAAGATGCAGAAATTTTGTTCTGTCCAAAAACGAGTACCGACTTACCTGAGGGGTTACAAATACAAGAATTATTGTTCACCATGAAAAGAGGTAACTGTTCAACTGTCCCTGTTTCTGTTATTAATACCACAGGACACAGTATCACTCTGGACCCACGCGTCAGCCTGGGACACATAGAGAGTGTTAAAGCTGTGTACCCGGCGGCCATACAACCTGTGACACCACCACAAGTAAGTTCAGTCAAAGTTAAACCAGGAGAGACAGACTGCCCGGACACAGACAGTAGGGCAGTTTGGGATCCCCCTGTAACATTAGAACACTTAGCTGGTGACCAGCAGGCCCTTGCAAGAGAAATGCTTAAAGAGGAATGTGAAGCATTTGCCCAAGATGAGTATGATGTAGGCTGTATCACTTCACTCCGTATGCACATTACTCTAACTGACCAAACACCAGTCCAAAATACATACATTAGTGTGCCTAAGCCATTACATCAGGAAGTAAAGGAGTATTTACAGGACCTGATTAACCGGGGCTGGATTACAAAATCAAAATCACCATACTCATCACCCATAGTTTTTGTGAGGAAGAAATCTGGTGAATTGAAACTATGTGTGGACTATCGTGAACTAAATAAGAAGTCAGTGCCTGATAGATATCCTATTTCCAGGATACAGGATATGCTAGACAGTCTCAGTGGAAGCTCTTGGTTTTCGGTGCTAGACCAAGGAAAGGCCTACCACCAAGGCTTCTTAGATGAAGAAACTCAGCCACTCACTGCCATTATAACTCCGTGGGGCTTATACCAGTAGGTAAGGATCCCATTCGGACTGAGTTCAGCTCCAACTGAGTTTCAAAGAAGTATGGAGGAGTGTCTGTGGGGTCTGCTTGACAACACATGCCTGCCTTACTTAGATGACAATTTAGTCCACAGTAAGTCCTTTGAGGACCATGTAGAACAAATAAGGGAAGTGCTACGTCGGTACAAGCAACATGGAATACATGGAACACTGCAAAGAAATGTGAACTGGTTAAGTCTAAAGTGAGATTTTTGTGCAGAGTGGTGTCAAGCGCAGGTCATAGCATGGATCCAGCTGAAGTGGCCCCTGTACAGGCTCTAAAAGAAAAACACCCCACTACAGTAGGAGAAGTCAGGCAAATGTTGGGCTTCCTATCCTATTATAGATCATACATTCAAGGCTTTTCTCGCATTGCTAAGCCCTTGTATGAACTGTTAGCTGCCCCGCCCACTGCCTCCATTCCTGAAAACAATGTCAAAGTTGCTAAAAGGGGGAAAACAAAAAAAGGGAAATCAGGACAGTTACCCTCAGGGACACACGTTTCATGGACTGACAATCACCACCAGGTGTTGTGTTATCTGATTGACAAACTCTCCAGCCCTCCAATTCTAGGCTACCCGGACTTTAATGAACCTGCACACGGATGCTTCTCAGGCAGGACTAGGAGCAGTGCTCTACCAGCGCAGTCACGGCAAGCTAAGGGTAATAGCCTATGGGTCCAGAACGCTCACCCCCCCAGAGAAAATGTATAACCGTCACTCTGGAAAGCTTGAGTTCCTAGCGTTTAAATGGGCTTCAGAGACTATCTTTTTCACGCTCCCTCGTTTTTCGTCTATACCGATAACAATCCACTCACATATGTTTTGACAACAGCAAGGTTGAATGCTACTGGACAGAGATGGGTTACTGAGTTAGCTGACTTTAATTTCAAAATTAAATACAGGCAAAGCAAATGCTGATGCAGACGGTTCAAGAATGCCAATGGATTTTGAGAGCTACATGAATCAGTGCACCCAGTCAGTCTGTCAGGATGCCGTCAGAGCAACAGAACAGGGCATTTTAGTCCAACAAAAAGAACCAAGCCCACTCCTCAGTTCAGTGTCGTTTAATGCTCTCAAGGCACAGATGGAAGATGAGCGTTTGCTCAATACTGAACAGACAGTCAAGGGCAACCATGTTGAGTATTGAAACCACACATCCATTTCAGATGGTCTCTGTAGACTTTCTGCATCTGGAAGAATGTAGAGGTGCCTATGAATATATTCTTGTGATAATGGACCATTATACTCGCTTCGCCCAAGCATATGCCACGACCAACAAATCAGCCAAAACTGTAGCTGATAAACTTTTTAATGATTTCTGTCTCAAGTTTGGTTTTCCAGAAAAGCTGCACCATGACCTTGGGAGAGAATTTGAAAACAAACTGTTGCACCACCTGAAAGCTCTCTCCGGTATCAGGGGGTCTCACACTACTCCTTACCACCTGCAGGGGAATGGGCAAACCGTGAGGTTTAACAGGACTCTCCTCTCGATGTTGAGAACACTGACAGAAGAACAGAAAAGTGACTGGAAAAACCACCTCCCTAAGGTTATTCATGCCTATAACTGCACTACTAGCGAGGCCACAGGTTATTCTCCATTCTTTCTCCTGTTTGGCAGGCCACCTCAACTGCCAGTGGATTTGTTGTTCGAGACAGAGTGAGAGCTGCGCCCGCTCCTCCCAAGAGTATGTGGAAAAGTGGGGATGGAGGATGGCTGAAGTGTATGACATTGCTTCCAGAAATACTCCCAAGTCAGCGGACAGAGGAAAGAGACAGTATGATAAAAAAAGGTACGGTCCCACACTCCAAGTAGGCAGCCGTGTCTTAGTGAGAAATGTTACTGAGAGAGGAGGACCAGGGAATATCCGCTCCTACTGGGAGGATAACATTTATGTCATCAAGAGTCAAAAAGGTGAGGACAGTCCTGTGTTTGAAGTGGAACCGGAATGTGGTCGAGGCAGGACAAGAATCCTTCACAGAAACATGCTCTTACCCTGTGACTTCCTCCCATTCACCACACATGGAGAGAACACTCCCACCACAGCTCATACAAAGAGATGTAACATGTGACTGGACAAGCACAACAAATGGACAGTGAGGACTCTGATGATGATTTTCCTGCAGTGACATTCACTTGTTCTCCAGCTGAACCTCGAGGCCCACCATCGCTTAACCCCACAGCTGAGGAGTTGTATCCACAAGCCAAAGAGGCTGTCCCAGAAGGGTGTGAGCCTCATCTTGTTGAAGACGAACAGGCCCACACAGCAGCTTTGGACAGAAGAGGCTGCTGGTGTCGATGAAGTGAGCTCAGAGGATGAAATTATTGAGACAGAGCTGCGGGACTCATATCCAAAGAGACATCCCCAAACACTGACTTATGATAGGCCAGCCGCACTTCACAGAATGAATAGTTTCCACCCAGGGGATAGATGTAAGGCCCTGGTAGTGAACTAAAAGGGACTTTGTAAACTGAAAAGACACTCCTTACCTATTTTGAATTGTACCGTGATGTACCTTGTGTTTATTTTGTAGTAGGTAACACAGACTGTTGGCTGATTGATGTGCTGTGAGTTAGGGATGGGCATTCGAAGTTGTCTTAGTCGATCGTCGCGAAAATTAACGATCAATTAGTCGATTATTCGTTCATATTTTACATTAAAATACAGCAAAAGTATAACAGCACCGGGACTTTTAACTATACATGTATCACTCCGCTGTTTATGTTCTGCTAGCTAGTGTGTGTGTTGCTTTGCAACAGTTCAGTCCCAGTCGCGGGACCCAGTCCCAGTTGTGTTGGCGGTGCCAAATAAATCATTAAATAAACAAACAAATGTTAACTAATTTATGGTGCTTGTAGAACTGTTTTATAAAAGCAATATCACACTCGAGGTCGTGCTGTTGTAGTGAATATCAGCACGGCTGTGATTATCTTCTGCACAATCACAGCCGTGCTGACGCACTCCCTCTCGTGTGATATTGCTTAAGTATTTATATGCTAGATTCAAAATGAAATGAAAATACAAAAACAGCGTGTTTTCCTCATTGGGATCTTTATTATTAGATGAACAACTCAGTTAAACCAGATCCGTTCAATAGTTATGCGCTACTCTGCTCTAAGCAACGGAGCCTGCAGCTCGAAGCCGGTGCTCATAAACATAACTAAAAATAAACACAACCCTAGTTTCTTCCCAAAATAATAACAATAATAATATAAAAAAAAACAATCATGCAATCTATTATACTTAATTTGGACAGGTTTTGCCAAATGTAACGCAAAATATAAAAAAAAAGGCAGAGAAAGAAGGCCGAGAACAATGAATTGGGCTTAGTAACAAAGCTTCTGAAAATAGAACCAGTAACTCGCACAACTTCAGCACCAGTCTACGGATTTTTGTTCAGAAAGATGAGCATGTTCACATGCTCTGGATTCAGACGCGACCGCAGCCTGGTGACCGTCAGTCCAGCCGCCGAAAAAACCCGCTCTGAGGGGACCGACGTTGCCGTGATGCACAAATACCTCCGGGCTAACTTGGCAAGGCGGAAGAACAACTTTCCACCAGCCTGTGGGGGTGCAATCCAGGGGCTCAGAAAGTTCTTTATTTCTGCTTCGATGCCAACCTCGCCTTGAGTGGTAGGCCTATAGTGCTCCCCAAGAAGTGCTCCCCATTTTTAAAATCATAATGGTCCCACACCAGACTTCGCCGTGTTCTCGTCCGCTTCATGATTACTTTTGTAATACATCGCCGTGTTCCAATATCCATACTATCCGTACTTACTAGCATAAGTTTGAGTAGGCCTACGTAGGGCGTTCCGATTCACATCGGGCAAAAATAAATGTACTGAAAGGACCCGGATGGTGTACTCAAAACGGTCAAATCGCGAAGTGTGTGGCGAGCCAGGCTGAGCCAAAGTCGGCGCATTTTCCACATAGCCTGCATTAATAGTAATTTTATAGTTTTTATAGCTTTTTATAGCTGCTAGGCGTAAAGAGTTCACAGTTCAAAGCGGGATGTTTATTGTGGGGGAGGAGCTGCAAATGTAAATATTGCCCCCGTGTGGTAAAATGTTTAATTGCACACTGCATTAGTTTAATCAATGAAAAATGTATGTAATCGACGAAATTCTTAACGATCAATTAGTCTATCGTCGATTAATCATGCCCTTCCCTATTGTGTGTGTTGGGTATCAGTTATAGAGAAAATAAATGACTCAACCAAATGTGCGACTTCAGGGATGTGTAATATGCATTAAATGTGTTTGGGTACGAAGACTAATGACATGACATTAGGAGTATCCCTGACTGCAGTGCACGGTAGTCTGGGTATCTCATAAACAAGGTTATAACCTTGATGTTCCCATCCAATTTTATGCATGTCGCTGTATTTGTTGCCATGGCGGCGCGCACGGTCGCAGCGGCTTATAACGGCTCTTCCCTTTCGGTGCTTTATTTGTTTTTTATGCTTTTATTTACGTTTTTGTTTGTGTCTACTACGCAAGGAAACAATTGCTACAGTAGACAGGCTTTACTGGACGTGGGTTTTCACAGAAAATCACCGGTCACAGCCGACTTTCATTGCCACAACAACATCCCGGACGAGATAGCGAGACCACCAGGCTCTCCGTGGATCGTCATCAGCTGCGGCAGGCGGCGCCGACGGAGAAGGGAGAGGAAGCAGAAGCGGGGACGTCGCTCCGGCCTCCTGGCAAGACTGAGGAAAGACCCACATAAGCCTCCTCTACCGAGTATGTTCCTCTCCAACGCAAGATCTCTGACACACAAAATGGACGAGCTGGAACTACTCGCCAACGGTAACCGCTATGTACGAGACTGTTGCGTGTCTGTAATATCCGAGACATGGCTTCACCCGTCGATCCCGGACGCAGCCGTACAGCTGGGGGGGCGCACCGTCCACCGCTGGGATCGCAACAAAGACTCCGGTAAGAGCAGAGGAGGTGGTTTGTGCATCTTTATACACAACAGCTGGTCTATAAATACAACAACTATAGACACACACTGCTCCCCGGACTTAGAGTACATTACAGTTAAATGTCGCCCATTTTTTCTGCCCAGAGAGTTAACAGTAGTGCTAATCACGGCTGTTTACATTCCTCCCGATGCCAACGTTGGCATAGCTCTCTCTCTACTGCTAAAAGCCATAAACACTCAGCAGCGTGCTCACCCCGACGGTGTTCACATCATAGCCGGTGATTTTAATCAGGCAAACTTAAAGTCTGTCCTGCCGAAGTTTTATCAGCACGTGAAGTGTCCGACCAGAGGGAAAAACACATTGGACCATGTTTACACCAACATTAAACATGCTTACAGAGCCATACCACTACCTCACTTAGGCCAGTCAGACCACCTCTCTCTGCTCCTTACCCCTGCATACACCCCTCTCAGGAGAAGTGCACCACTACAGACCAAAACCATCACCACGTGGCCTCAGGATGCACTTTCCCAACTACAAGACTGTTTCCTACACACTGAATGGGATGTTTTTAAACACCAGGACCTGGCTGTCCACACAGAATCTGTACTTTCCTACATCAGGTTCTGTGTGGGAAACGTCACAGTGGACAAACGCATTCGTGTGTTCCCCAATCAGAAGCCCTGGATGACCAGCCAGGTCCGGACGCTCCTCAAGGTCCGCAACACCGCCTTCAGGTCTGGAGACAGAGAGCAGTACAGCGCTGCTAGAGCCGACCTGAGGAGGGGAATTAAGAAGGCAAAGGCGGACTACAGGAGGAAAATAGAGGATCACCTCTCTGAAAACAACCCACGGCAGGTGTGGCAAGGCATTCAACAGTTGACAAACTACAGGGGACACAACACCACAACTGTGAACTCAAGTATCTCGCTGGCAGAAGAACTGAACTTCTTCTTTGCCCGCTTCGAGACATCAAGGACATCACAGACCTCAGCTTCATCACCACCCGAGCCCCCACCAGCTCACAGCACCCACTCACTGACTGTACAGGTGCAGGATGTGAGACGTGTGCTTAGTGGAGTCAACCCCAGGAAAGCGGCCGGACCAGACGGACTTCCTGGGAAGGTCCTCAAGGGCTGTGCTGACCAGCTCTCACAGGTCTTCACAACAATTTTCAACCTCTCCCTGACACAGGCCTTCATCCCAGCCTGTCTGAAGTCCTCCACCATCATCCCCGTACCCAAGAAATCGGCACCGGTCACTCTAAATGACTACCGCCCAGTAGCACTCACACCCATCATTATGAAGTGCTTCGAGCGGCTGGTCCTACACCACATAAAAGCCTTCCTCCCCCCCACCTTAGATCCTCACCAGTTCGCTTACAGAGCGAACAGATCCACCGAGGACGCCATTGCCATAGCCCTTCATGCTGCGCTGAGTCACCTGGAACACCGGGAGAGCTACGTCAGGATGCTCTTCATTGACTACAGCTCAGCCTTCAATACCATCATCCCGGCTATCCTGGTCTGCAAACTGTCAGCTCTGGGTCTCGACCCGCTCACCTGTTCCTGGATTAGTGACTTCCTCACAAATCGACCCCAGAAGGTGAAACTCGGTCCCCACTTCTCCTCCACCCGCACCCTCAGCACAGGCTCTCCACAGGGGTGTGTGCTGAGCCCACTCCTCTACTCTCTGTACACCTTCGACTGCAGTCCCACCCACCTCAGCAACACCATAGTGAAGTTCGCGGACGACACAACGGTGGTTGGACTGATCTCAGAGGGAGACGAGTCTGCCTACAGGGATGAGATCCTGAAGTTAACATCGTGGTGTTCAGACAACAACCTGGCATTGAACATCGCAAAAACTAAGGAGATCATCCTGGACTTCAGGAAAAGCAGAGCAGACCCGGCTTCCCTCTACATCAACGGTGACTGTGTAGAGAGAGTCCACACCTTCCGCTTCCTGGGCACCATGATCTCTGCTGGCCTCTCCTGGACTGCCAACACAGCGGCGGTCGTCAAGAAGGCTCAGCAGCGGCTTCACTTCCTCAGGGTGCTCAGGAGGAACAACGTGGGAGAGAAGCTGCTGGTGACCTTCTACCGCTCCACCATCGAGAGTCTTCTGACGTTCTGTATCTCAGTGTGGTTTTCACAGTGCACTGAGGCAGAGCGGAAGAAACTCCAGGGAGTGGTAAACACCGCACAGAGGATCACTGGCTGCCCCCTCCCCTCCCTGAAGGACATATACATCTCCCGCTGCCTAAGCAGAGCGGAGAGAATCATAAAGGACAGCTCCCACCCTGGCTTTCACCTGTTTGACCTGATGCCCTCTGGCAGGCGCTATAGGTCCATCAGAACCAGGTCTTCACGGTTCAGAGACAGCTTCTTCCCTAAAGCTGTATCCACCCTGAACACACACATGCACTGACCCCCGACTGACTGACCACCCCCTAACCTCCCACTGCTGTATTGTACTTTACTTTATTTTACTTTATTATTTATTTTACATTATTTACATTTCTATTTGGTATACTGTTGTTCTTGTTCTATTTATATATTATTTATTTTCTCGAATGCACCAATTGGGAAAGCTTACTAAAAATTTCGTTGTACTTCACTCGTGCAATGACAATAAAAGGCTTTCTATTCTATTCTATTTCTATTTGTGTGAAAGGCAAGAAGGTATACTAACATGTCGGGACGACATTTTTTCAAGTGGGGGAGAATGTAGAGGTATAGGTTTACATGGTCAAAACTGTATTCATTTAGTTTTTTTTGGCAATCTAGACGGTTATTTAGAGCCCCCAAGTTATTTAATGTATGTTCTATAATTGTAGAATTGAGTTTTCCTGTTTCATGCCAATTAATATTCTAAGGTGTAATGACTAAGTTCCGCCACTAACCGATGCTATTGAAGTACTGAGGAGGTTTGGAGCAGAAGAAAAAAGCTCCATTGTTGATGTGTTTTTATTACGGTGTTACGAAGAAGACGTTTTTTGATCGATGGAGTTACTTACAGCCTGAGAGAGAAAAACGCTGGCACACTGTATTGTTGGAACATATCGCTTCTTGTTCTGCTTTAAAATAAACAGAGTGTTACTCCAACGCAATTGCAGCCTCCGCCTGCGTTTCTGTAAGCCTGCAACAGTACCAATAACCTGTTATCAGCTATAATGCCTCGACTCAGAAGGGTGAGTAGCGTGATATATCACCAAAAAGCACAGGAGAGATAACTATCAGAGCTGCCCCGTATCTAACTGGAAGTAGAAGTCCCTATCTAGCTACCAACTAGTCTTCGATGTGTGCCCTCATGCAATTTGATTGCTAGCAACCCCAGCGAGTTCGACACACCCAAAAACAACAAACAAAACAAAAACAGCGATAAGCGCTCTACTCCTACACGGGGGTTCACTTAGCTCGTATCTAACCCACTCGCTTCAGTGACATTTAACAAAACAATCCCATGCCACCGACCAGCCGAGGATCATAACCGGTAACCAGGTCACCAGAAAGGAAGGAAAACTGCCACCAATCCTTCCCACAAGCTCTCCCTTGCTGCAAGCCGCAAGCCAAACAAATCAATTAGTTAAATCAGTATTAATGCAAACAATCAACAGGCCAACTCAATAACCCATATTCAAACAAACAAAAGATCAAAACTACCAATTAACCAAATATGCAACCAAGCAAAACAATTAACCAACTACTCAAACACTGCAAGTGTCCCAACAATATCACTCTCAAACTAACTATACAGGCTTTGGTAAGATATGAATAAAAAAAACTCAACAAATCCTATCCCGGACGAGCCCCCAATTTGTTATGACGTGTAGCGCTTGTCTGGGGCCAGTACTGGAAAAAAGCACTAAATATCTACCCAGATTCAAAGGAGAGGGAGCCTAAGAACCAATAGAATAAGTTGAGCAAAAGACCAGTTTATTGCTTCACAATTGGTCATGCAACAACCACAATATAAAGCGATGAATGCAACAACCACAATATAAATCAATGAAAAATAAAAAAAGAAGAGTAGATTGTTTGGAAATCGTCAATCCTTTCAGTGTGTGTAATGTTCCAGGATATAGTCCATTTAGTCCAATGAAATGGGGTATGCTTGAAGGTTCCGCGAGTTCCGGGTCCTTATGTGTACTGTATCTCTATCTTACTAACTGTCTACCTGACGGGCAGGACTGGGGTCTGATGTCTTCTTGATAAGCGAATCAGGTTTGTTCTGGATCATACAGTTGGCAACACTTCATCCACGATCCGGGTTTAGCTCGCCATCTCAGCATTCAGATTCACTGAGTTCTGATTATTCTAGTGTGCACATAAAACCAATCTACACAAAGTGCAGAATAATCAGTGTCTGCTTTCTAAATCTATTTCTTACATGAAATCTCATTAACTTATTTTCTACAAGTGTAACCATTACCTGGATGCACTCAGATTACATTGAGACGATATAACAACATCACAGTAACCACTAGTATTACTCACTTGCTTATAGTATAATACAGTACAGTATAGTATAATACATTTTGTCTTACAAGTAGGTTGTCTCATATCTGGCTGTAGGTGAGTTTGGTAACTAAGATTCCTAGTGTTTAGAATTACGATTGCTTGTTCTAACTTTCAATCTGTTACTGCAGTGTTATTTAGACCTGTGCCGTTGTTATCAGTTAAGAGGTAGTACTTTTTTCTAGTTTCTGCCACTTAAGGGGGGAACAAAAGGCTTGATAGCTGGGCGGAGCTAAGTCTGCCTGAGCTACCATGCCCATTTAAGGGCTAGCTATTAGTAGCGTCAGGACCCAGCAAACGAAGACCCGGGAAACAAAGACTAAGGGAGTCTCTCCGCGGAAGTCAAGACCCGGGAAACAAAGACTAAGGGAGTGTCTCTGCGGGAGTACCTCGAGGAAGCCTGGGGAGGCCACCTGCCCTATTGTAGCTATGTGTCGTACTTCAATCATTGTCAGGATTTCTACCCGTAGACGGCGTTACCATGGCTACTCTGCTCGGCGCAGTAACCCGTCTAATCTGTTTCATCCACCTTGCTTACACTGACCTTGAGGTGATGGGAGGACTCTGGAACTGCCAGTCGGTGGTCAAGAAGGCGGACTCGATTTCAGCCTACGCGTCCCTCATGACCCTTCACTTCCTGGCCCTGACAGACCTGGATCACTCCAGAGAACTCTGCTACTCCTGCTGCCCTCTCCACCATTCTCGCACACCCCTAGACCATCCGGGCGAGGAGGGCTCCTCATCTCGCCCATGTGGTCCTACCAGGTCCTTCCACTAGGAACACTTGTGCCAGATCTGCGTTTGAACTCCACGCTGTCACTGTCACCATTCCTATCAAGCTCTCCATTGTGGTGATCTACCGTCCTCCAGGTCCTCTCAGTGACTTCTACGACGAGAAGGATGACCTCCTCAGCTGCTTTCCTGAGGATGGCACACCACTCGTTATCCTCGGCGACTTCAACATCCTGCCAGAGAAGTTGCACTCACCTGAACTAACCAACTTTTTCGCCACCTTTGACTTAACACTATCCCCTTCTCCTCCCACACACATGGCCGGGAACCTGCTTGACCTAATATTCACTAGGTCCTGCGGCACCTCTGCTCTCTCTGTTACCCCGCTCCCCGTGTCTGACCATCACTTTGTTGATTTTTCTCTCCCCTTGAAATCCTCTCCACCCCTCCTCTCGAGTCCCCACATTGCCACCACTCGCCGTAACCTCTCTCCCTCTACGTTTGCCTCTACTGTTCTGTCTTCACTACCCTCTATCGAACGATTCTCTCAACTATCTACAGATGAATCTTCAGACACTCTGCTATCCTCCCTCTCCTCCTCCTTGGATTCCCTCTGTCCCTTTCACTCCTGACCAGTGCGATCCTCACCCCCCCTTCTTGGCTGTCCGATCCTCTGCGGACTTGTAGAACAAAGTTGCGGGCAGCTGAGAGGAAATGGAAGAGATCCGACTGTCCTAATGATTTATCCCACTATCTTTTCCTTCTTTCTGATTTCACCACAACCAAATCTGCCTTCTACCGGACCAAAATCAACTCCTCCACCTCAAACCCCAGGAAACTGTTTTCCCTGTTCTCGTCCCTCCTCAACCCCCACCTCCTTCCTGCCTCACTGCTGATGACTTTGTTACCTACTTTACCCAGAAAGTGAAGGACATTAGCTCCTCTTTTATCCCTGCCTCCATCCTCCCTCCTCCCATCCCCTCCTCTGTCTTTACCAAATTTAGCCCTCTCACCTCTGACGAGGTCAACAGAATAATATCATCTAACCATGCCACCACCTGCCCCCTTGACGCTATCTCCTCCTCTCTCCTCCAGTATGTTTCAAGCGACA
The DNA here is from genome assembly GCF_031168955.1 of Gadus macrocephalus. Taxonomy (NCBI): domain Eukaryota; kingdom Metazoa; phylum Chordata; class Actinopteri; order Gadiformes; family Gadidae; genus Gadus; species Gadus macrocephalus. The sequence continues at coordinate 13,491,772 of NC_082393.1, read as the reverse complement.
TCCTGCCATTTCTCACCTCACTTATCAACTCCTCCCTCACTTCAGGCATTGTTCCAGCATTTTTCCGGATTGCCAGAATAAAGCCTCTCCTCAAAAAGCCAACTCTTAATACCACTGACATCCAGAACTACAGACCGGTATCCCTTCTTTCATTCCTGCCTAAAACACTGGAACATGCCGTTGCTAACCAACTGTCCTCCTATGTCTCATCCAACAACCTGATTGACCCTCACCAGTCAGGCTTCAAGAAGGCACACTCCACTGAGACGGCTCTCCTCGCGGTGACTGAGTCCCTCCGTGCTGCCAGAGCCTCATCCCTCTCATCGGTTCTCGCTGACACGGTGAACCACAAGATCCTCCTTGCCACTCTTGCCGAACTTTGCATCGCTGAATCTGCTCTTTCCTGGTTCACATCCTACCTGATGAACCGCACCTATCAAGTGACATGGAATGGCTCCTTGTCTAAACCTTGCACGCTTGAAACTGGTGTCCCTCAAGGCTCTGTACTGGGGCATCTTCTGTTCTCCCTCTATACCAGATCTCTGGGCTCTGTAATTGCATCACACGGCTTTTCCTATCACTGCTATGGTGACGTCACTCAGCTATTTCTCTCTTTCCCCTCATCTGATAAAGCCCTGATTGCAACACGCATATCGGAATGTCTGGCGGACGTCAGCACCTGGACAACTGCCCATCACCTGAGGCTTAACCTCAACAAAACCGAGCTCCTTCTAATCCCAGGGAAGATTGCCCACACATGGACTTACTGGTCAGCTTTGATAACATCACTGTATCTCCTTCTCCAACTGCCAGAAACCTCAGTGTGGTATTGGACAATCAGTTATCATGCACCGCAAACATCACTGCGGTGGCCCGATCCTGCAGATTTGCACTTTACAACATCCGCAGAATCCGGCCCTTCCTCACAAGGGAAGCAGCTCAGCTTCTAGTCCAATCACTAGTCATCTCCCACCTCGACTACTGCAACTCACTCCTGGCTGGACTTCCTGCCTCTGCGATTAAACCTTTGCAGTGCATCCAGAATGCGGCAGCGCGCCTCGTGTTCAACCTACCGAAGTTCTCCCATGTGACCCCCCTCTTCCAGGACCTCCACTGGCTCCCTGTAGTAGCTTGCATCAAATTTAAGACGATGTTACTGGCATACAAGGAAGTTGATGGAACTGCCCCTGCCTTCCTCCAAGCATTGCTAAAGCCACACACCCCAGCTCGATCCCTCCGCTCAACTACCTCAGCTGGACGTCTGGTACCGCCATCGCTAAGAGCTAGCAAAGGCCGTTCAGCAAAGTCACAACTTTTCTCGGTTTTGGGACCTCAGTGGTGGAAAGAGCTCCCTGCCATTCTCAGGACCACAGAGTCGCTCACTATCTTCCGAAAAAGACTCAAGACTCACCTGTTCAGAGTCCACCTCGACTCTGCATAGCCACTCTCCCCCTTCTGGCCACCATTGTACACTGTATTGTATTGTGTTGTATTGTATTGTATTATAGTACTTACCTGTGTAGCAACTGCAGTAGCTGCTATCATTGCTGTAACACGAGGAATTGGTTAGCCTAGCGATTGTTGTACTTGCACTTGGTTCTATGAACATCCTTTCTGTACCGACAGCGATATATTGTTACACTTCTTATGACAAATGTACTTATTGTAAGTCGCCTTGGATAAAAGCGTCTGCTAAATGCCCTAAATGTAAACGCAAATGCTTAGTTTTCATTTGCAATGCGTTTCACATGATTTTCACAGATAAGCAAAGTGCTTATCTGTTTTCACACATCCTTTTCCAGTAATGTTATGATAACTTAACTTACTTATGATTACTTTATCACTTCAATATACTTGACTTACACATGACAATAATTTCGTGTAACTTGAACTTCATTTAAAATTGCATGGGCTATTAAATAAACCATAGTAAACCATTGCTATCCGCTACTAACGGAGATTAACTGAGATTTAAAACACTTAGACTAATTTAAGAGAGAGAGTGCAAAAGAAATCGAGGGGTCCGGAGCAAGAATTGACAAAAGACTTTATCGTGCAGAAAAACAACAACGACAACAGCCTGAGTAGGTTTGCAAAGTCACTGCTTGAACTTCGGTCCCAGCCTTACTTTATACACATACAGGAATTTCTTTAATACAATGGAGGTTCCCTTTGTCCCTAATGAGGTTTCCGCCTAGTCAATCTTCGTCTCAGCGTGTTATCAACCGCGCCCCGGTCTGAGGTCCGCAGGGATTAGCCTTGTTAGCCAAGATGTCCCAAGGCTGAAAGGTGGAGGTCAACATGACTTGACCCCGCAGTTCCCAGGACATTTCTGTGCACCTACCATCTGCTCTGAACCCAGACTCAGGCGTCATGTGCTTTCCACTATTTAAAATATTAAGCCTATTAATAATCATGGTTTACTATAGAATATACTCACTAATTTCTACCACACTACTAACGTAAGCTGCGTAGCTGAACCGTAAACAACTTAGTGCCACGCATCTTATAACATTCCAAATCTTGTAACGTTCCAAAACGCAACGCCGACTCGACTCGCAGGCTGCGCCAGTCAGTCAAAACGTTAGCTGTAACCTCAACGATACAATAAGCACCAGCGTGGGGGTTAACATTTACTCTTTCCCTCTATGACATTAAACATGGTGCTAACTATGATAACAGGCTACTAAAGTTTGTTTGAAACATTGAGAATTACTATATTATATCCAATCAATTATTATGATTGGTTTTAAAAAGGTAATCTTTCAAACAGCAACTTATAAGCAGTATTAGTTCTCTCCCAAGTTCACTATGATTATATTAGTGACTAGCCAACTCGTGTTCACTCACCGGAGTTTCCCGTATCAGATATTCTATTGCAATCACTTCAGTTGACACTCTCAAGTTGGACATCTAGTTGGAAATTAACCTTATTAGTGTAATTGCATGTAAACTATGATATTGTTTTGAGTGTTTTATCTGTTATTTCATACCGAAATCTAGGAGCTTCTTTCAACACGTTTCATGGGAAATCCTGCGAGGAATAAGGGGTTTCCTTGAACGGCACGCTTAGTGCGCCCTCTTTAGGCAATAACTTTAACTCCACCTTAGGTTAGTAGCCCTAATTCCATGAGGGTTACAACCGCATGGCTCAAGCATGACATATCAAATAGGGAGACATGCAGTGTATATTTATTAAAAATATAAGCCCTAACAAGGAAATCAAGTATCAGTGTAGATGGCAGCTTAACTATGTGTAGTGTCTTATGGACTGGTGTAGTGAGAATGTGCAACAAAACCTAAATAAAGAAGAAGAGGGTTTGGCAACAGCAGCTGCTGTCACCCAGGCAGCGAGAGACCGAATGGCTGGATGTCTTCCTCCTTTTATAGGCCAATCAGGTAAATCAGGTGCACCTGCTGAAAAAAGCGAAGAGCCAAATTACCCAAGTGGGAAAACAGCGCCTCCATGGTAAGAGTTACCAGGGGGACGTAACAGTAGAGTATGCGCATTACACCCTTACCTGCTCATCCACCGGCCTCTCTCCCTTTCAGTGCGCCTACGGGTATCTGCAAACCCTATTCCCCGACCTGGAGAAGGAGTCCTCCTCCTGTGTGTTCGGTTGCTAAGTGACTTCAACTACTTTAGCGAACTACTTCTCTGCTGATCAACGCTACGAATGATAACAAATAAATTGGAAAAAGACACACTGTGTGAAGTTATTTTTTCGTTTTGGCAAGTAGCCATACTAATAATACCAATACTCTTTGGCTGGGATGATGAGGCATCAGACAATCAAGTCATTTTAGCCTGAATACATAGGTAAAAAGCACCAGAGCACGTTGCTAGTACCATAACCGATAGAACGATAACCTGTTGAACTAAATGGAGGCCAAACCACGGGATGCATCTGCAGACCACTGCCACATAAATAAAGGTAAGACGCAATATTTATTGCTTAAGATTTGCTGGTGCTGTGGCAAGGTCTTTTGTGTTTTTTGCACTCAAGTGGTCGGCTGGTTTAACTTGCAATTGATAGTCGGTGGAGTCTGTTACGTATTTTAAGAACCTAAGCAACCCACACATAGACCCTATGAAGCAGAACCAAACATATAAGCCGTAAATACTATACATAGCCACAAGGGGAGCGAGACCTTACTGAAGGCTGCAATAATTAGTTAAGCCACAGAAGGCAGCACCACAGACAAGGGAGGAAGCCGAGGGTAATACGTCACACCGGCTCCTCCCACTCCTTCCGGGTCTTGCGGACCACACGATAACACTGCGAACACGGGGGAGAGGTCTCCAGAATCTTCTTTGCAGCTATTAGACATACAGGGTTAATGTTTTTGATCAGCTAGGAGACGCTCGACACGTGTTAAGATACGCTTCAACCTCCTTTTGCTCCGTAGCATCAGTTTTTACCATACCGAAAAATACTTTATGCCAAATAAAGTCTCTTAAAAGCTATCCTTGGGATTTGACCACTTTCCTTGAAGAACTCAGCAAATTTGGTGACTCTTGACGTTCTTGGGAAGTTCTGGACCGAGACTCGCGGCCGCCCGGCCATCGGGACGCAATACAAGCTACTTGCAGGCGCCACTGAAAGGTAAACAGAACCTGTTGTCAATGACTAAACTCTGTAATAGTTAGAATAGTAACATTTAGGCAAATAGCTTGTACTGCCTCCGTCTGGTTGCGGGGACCCGTGGTCTCGGCCTAGATTGAAATTCATAACAGCCGGTTAGATAAACGGCCTCGGATACGCTAACAGATTAGATTAAATAATTATATTCAAGGAGCAAAGGGCTAGGAGTGTGTTTGTTTATGGGATTGTTGATAGACTGTATCCACTCCCGTCTAGATCTAATGTTTGTACTGCGTGGGAGACATATTCAATGCGGTTTAATTGTTAAATGGTGAAGTACTGATGTTAAGCCAGTCCACCATAAGGTAAATGGTGAAGTACCGAAGTTCAGCCGGTACCACCATAAGGTATTATTTATAACCGACCACAAACGTTTGAACCGTTACGGTGCGGTGAAAACAGGTCAGGTATTAACGTTAATCTAGCTTACTTGCATATTATAACCGGTGGCTTGGCTTTGTTTGCTGTGGAGTTCGAATGGGATTGGTTCCTCCCGGCCCGGTTCATGTGAAAATCGAATGTGCAATTTCGTATAGTGTATAACGCAGCCGTAGAGGCAGTTTTAACCCGACTGTTTTGTACGCTTCGCTAACCCGCCGTGGAGACAAACTTGCAGGAATCTCATACTTCTTATAGAGATCCAATACAGTGCGTTTGACCAGTGCTACCAGTTTGATTCTACCGCGGATATTGGATGTACCACGTGGTGTACGATTTAAAGAGACGGCGCGTCTTGGACACGTGGGTTTCTTTTGTTACGGACCTCCGCCATCTTTGTAGTCAAAGCCCTTTTTAAAAACAAAGCGCCATTTTGCTCTGTGTAGGAGGTCTTGCATAGACCAAGAGCAGCGGGGGGCCCAGATAAAGTGTTACATCCTCTCTCCCTCTCCCTCTCCCCCTCTCCCTCTCTCTCTCTCCCCCCCTCTCCCTCCCTCTCTCCCCCCCTCTCTCTCTCTCTCTCTCTCTCTCTCCCCCCCCCCCCTCTCCCCTCTCTCTCTCTCTCTCTCTCTCTCTCTCTCTCTCTCTCTCACTCTCACTGTCTCTGTCTCTGTCTCTGTCTCTGTCTCTGTCTCTCTCTCTCTCTCTCTCTCTCTCTCTCTCTCTCTCTTTCTATCTCTCTTCTGCAAGTCAGTAGGGGCTGCAATAGTTAGTCTTTTGTTAAGACTGCATGATCTCTGACCTGGGACAATAGCAGATCTATCTCTCCCCCCCCCCCCCCCTCTCCCTCTCTCTCGCTCCCTCTCCCCCCCATCTCTCTCTCTCTCTCTCTCTCTCTCTCTCTCTCACACACTTTTTGGAAGCACCAGTGCCATCTTGTGGCCTGGGTGCGCAGTCCGGTAGGACTGGAACAACTGAAACAAGATACCTAAAGCGGGTGTTGTTCTTTCTCTCGCACCCCCTAAAAAACTCCTTTGATATCCCCAACCCTTTTGTCCCTATCTCCACAGATCCTATCGTAAATCCCCCCCACCACCTTTTGTCCCTGTCTCCACAGATCCTATCGTAAATCCCCCCCCCACCCTTTGTCCCTGTCTCCACAGGTCTGGTCGTCAGATCCCCCCCCTCCCCACCCTTTGTCCCTGTCTCCACAGGTCCGGTCGTCAGACCCCCCCTCCCCATCCTTTTGTCACTGTCTCCACAGATCCTATCGTAAACCCCCCCTTCCCCACCCTTTGTCCATGTCTTCACAGGTCCGGTCGTCAGACCCTCCCCCTCCCCACCCTTTTGTCACTGTCTCCACAGATCCTATCGTAAACCCCCCCCACCCTTTGTCCCTGTCTTCACAGGTCCGGTCGTCAGACCCCCCCCCCCCCCTCCCCACCCTTTTGTCCCTGTCTCCACAGATCCGGTCGTAAACCCCCCCTTCCCACCCTTTTCATCTCTCTCCGCAGGTCCTGGAGTGCGACCCCCCCCCCCCCCCTTTTTAACCCTTCGCCACCTTAACTCCTCCCTCTCCGCAGGTCCTGTCGCGGAACCACGTCCCCATCCCATTAAGTACTTGTTTAGTGACGGATACACTCGCAGCGCGGCGTGCGGATAGTGTGTGCTTTGTTATTTAAGTGTTGGCCAAAAGTAATAGGTTATCACAGCTTTTTGTCATACAGATAAAACTCGAGGAAAGTTTCTTTATCGGTAGATAAGTTTGTGAATTCCAAACCGTCATACTCTCAGTACTTCGCAGCCCCTGTGCCATGACCCCCTCCCCCACCTCAACACCTCCCCCTGCAGGCCAACCCCGGTACCTGCCTCGACGCTTCCCCTGCTGGCCAACGCCGGCATCTACCTCTACGCCTCCCCCTGCTGACAAACCCCTATCTACCTCTACGCCTCCCCCTGCTGGCCAACCCCGATCTACCTCTACGCCTTCCCCTGCTGGCCAACGACGGCGCCCATCCCAGTCTACCTCATCACACCCCCCCTGCTGGTTTGCAGCGACGCCTATCCCGATCTACCTCAACGCCTCCCCCTGCTGGCCGGAACAACGCTTGCCTCACTCCTGCCGCAACACCTCATTCCTACTCTCCAGACAGCGGCCCCCAACAGCTCACCCACGCCTAGCCCCAGCAGACGCGCCTTTCCAGACATCATGGCCTCGCTCAATGTGCAACCTCGCCTAACGGAAGCGAGACCTGATCCAGACACCCCGGCCCAGATGAGGACGGCAGTAGCCAGGTATTTGGCAGCGAACGCCCTGAAGGACAAGGCGTTGTCCAGTGAACAACAAAAATAATGGGCTGCGCGAGAGGAAAAGTACAGAAAGGAGTGGGAACAGGTTGGAGTCTGGGCTGTTGGGGTAAAGGTCACCACCGGCCTTACCACAGCGGCCTGGGAGCACACCCTGAAGGAGAGCGAATGGGCTGCGACGAGACGTGCAAATGCGAAGAAGGTACGAGACAAGGATTCAGTCGACTACAGGAAGAAGAGGGAGAAGTACACCTACGCCCTACTCAAAGCCTACAATGCGGCAATCAACATGGAAGCACGGAAGAGGGAAGGGCGACCGACCAACCTTTCCCACCAAGAGAAAACAATATTGAAAGGGCTGTCTGCACCACCTCACCTCGAGGAGCGGGCCGTTGAGGGCAAAGGAACGCCATGTGGAGAGGACAACACCAGCCTCCGCAACAACACCTACCCCAGCCTCGAAGAAAACCTGCCTGTTCCAAACATTACAAAGGCCCCACCACCATACGGCTGCTATGACCACCCGGCGCCTCGAAATTCCAAGGACCCCGCCCTCCAATTCCCAATACTCCACATAGAGAAGGGGCCTGTAGATATCTCCTACAACGATCAACCCCCGACGTCGTTCGCAGGAGGACGTCAGGATTATGGTGGCGTTGAGTACGACTCGACGAAGGGGCCGATGGACGGGACCAACCGCGTGATAAAAGGGAGGAGAGGCCCGGGTGCCATAATTGGTTGACAAGCGGACCGCCCTCCGGGCGCAACGAACGTCGACGACTGCAACCCGAACCAGCAGCCCTACCAAGGAGCCACTCAACCCTATCCAGCTCAACAGCAGCAGCTACAACCAAACCCCCAACCCTACCCAACACAGCAGCAGCAGCAGCTACTACACCCCCAACCCTACTCAACCCAGCAACAACAACAAGGCATTCCCCAACCCTATTCAACCCAACAGCAACAAGGCATTCCCCAACCCTACTCGACCCAACAACAACAACACAACCCTCAACCAAACTCAACCCAGCAACAGCAGCAACAGCAGCTACAACCCAACCCCCAACCCTACTCAATCCAGCAGCAGCAGCAACAGCTACAACCCAACACCCAGAAACAACAGCAGCAGCAGCAGCATCAGCAGCTACAACCCAACACCCAATCCTACTCAGCCCAGCAGCAGCAGCATCAGTAGCTACAACCCAACACCCAGCAGCAGCAGCAGCAGCAGCTACAACCCAACCCCCAATCCTACTCAGCCCAGCAGCAGCAGCATCAGCAGCTACAACCCAACACCCAGCAGCAGCAGCAGCTACAACTCAACCCCCAATCCTACTCAGCCCAGCAGCAGCAGCATCAGCAGCTACAACCCAACACCCAGCAACAGCAGCAGCATCAGCAGCTACAACCCAACACCCAGCAACAACGGCAGCAGCAGCATCAGCAGCTACAACCCAACACCCAGCAGCAGCAGCAGCTACAACCCAACCCCCAATCCTACTCAGCCCAGAAGCAGCAGCCTCAGCAGCTACAACCCAACACCCATCAACAACAGCAGCAGCAGCATCAGCAGCTACAACCAAACACCCAGCAATGGCAGCAGCATCAGCAGCAACAACCCAACCCCCAATCCTACTCAGCCCAGCAGCAGCAGCATCAGCAGCTACAACCCAACACCCAGCAACAGCAGCAGCATCAGCAGCTACAACCCAACACCCAGCAACAACAGCAGCAGCAGCATCATCAGCTACAACCTAAACACCCAGCAATGGCAGCAGCATCAGCAGCTCCAACCCAACCCCCAGCCCTACTCGGCCCATCAGCTGCGGCAGCAGCAGCTACAACACAACCCTCAACCCGACTCAACCCAACAAGAGCAGCAGCAGCATCAGTAGCTAAAACACAACCCCCAACCCAACTCAACCCAACTCTACGCACCCCAACAGCAGCTACAATACAATCCACAACTACCGCAACACCAGGAAATTCAACAACCCGTCCAGCATCTACAAGGAAATCAAGGCTGTTCCAACCAAGGACAGCACGGACAAGGACACCTGGGGAACCCGAACTCCCCTAACATTCAAGGACAAGGGCAAGACAACAGTGAAAACCCACAGTACGTGCAAGGGAACCCCGTAAACAATGATACAAGTACGGGAGCCGTATAGAAGACGCACGGCACTCCCGCGGGAGCCACCTCGGGATCAAGACAAGAACAACAAACATCAGCCTCCCCACCCGGAACCAGCCAAACCCGAGGCAGAAGCCGCACGACCAAGACGGAACGCCGCACTATGAAGACCAGGGCGAAGGAAACCAGTCCGAACCGGTCCGGCGACGAATGGTCGGACGGCGACGGCGCCGACTTGATAGCACCCCTGATGACGGACGCATGGGATAGAGAAATATTTTCATCATGGGGACACCGAGAAAGACTTGCCCTGGGCTACCGCTTGCCTTTGATCACGGCGGGAGCTGCGGCCTGGATCAGGACGTTCGAGGAGACGACATCAGGTGATGTCCTGTCCATAGGAGATATAAGGGCCATCATCGGCAAAGCCCACGGCTCCGACAAAACAATAGAACTGGAAAGAATGACCCGTACTACTCAACTGCCAGACAAAACACCCTTCGACAGATACTGGAATACCTTCTGGGATAACCTCAAACTACAATACCCACCAGACATCAGTGCAGTGGGGATCGAAGGCCTGACCATCAAACCAGAAGAGACCGTCCATGCTTACGTGAGGAGAGCCGAAATACTCTGGGCGGACAAAAATGACTGCCACCCGTACGAAACCAACCTGGCAAACAGCACGACGGAGGTCTGGAGGAACTATTGAAACAGATGTTGAGGGTAAACATAAAGAAGGACGTGGAGGAGACCCGGCAGCTCAAGAGAGCCGAAGAAGACCAGGACTGCCCCAAGTACCACTCCGACATGGCCCAATCTAGGTTCCCGTCACAACAACAAAATCAAAATACTGGCCTCAAGGCTCTGCCCGCAACGGGCAACTCCATGTTAACCTTACAACAATAGGGATGCCCAGAGGACGAGCGGGCGAGAACGGAACTGGGCCTCGGACTACCTACTGTGGACGCATACGTAGGTGGACACAGATGCACGTTTCTAGTGGACTCGGGAGCATCCGTATCAACTATCGGAAGTCTCGCGGGAAAAACACCCCCACTCTCTCGCCGCTCTCTAAAAACCATGGGATTCTCTGGGAAACCCATGGAACGACCGTTCACAACCCCACACGACACCACCATCTACTGGCAGGAACTGACGGGAACAGCACAGACATCTCCAGGAGATCGCGGAGTACAATGAACTGTTGGAGCCATTACACTGCACGCTCAACATCACACACGAGCAGGACCTGACTTACGATGAACCGTGGTACAACCAGAAGGATGGACAGCTGGAGGACCTACGATGTGGAGATATATACCTGGGACCCGAAGGAGTGGCGGCAGGAGTCGACCTCACAGAATAACAACTATCCTGGTTCCAGCTGGAACCAGGGAGTGTCCCTCATGTCTCCCTCTTGGTCAGCATAGACCACGAACCCAAACAACTCGGACCAATGGTAAAAAGAGCACAAGAGGTCCGTGAATGGCAATCCACAGACAACCAATATCTGTACAGAAGCCCGGATGCAGAATTCTGGAGAATATCCTCACGAACCACAAACAAGGCGATCGGCCGAAGAGTGGACGGACATCGGATGGTGATCGACGACAACAACACCGAGAGCGACGACCCAGAAGACCCAGAAGTGACCACCATGCTTACACGCATTAAGGAGACGGTGTGGGCAAATGGACCGTATGATGTGGGACACACCCCGCAGCACAACATTGTGGTGAACGTGAAGAACCCTCATCGCCCGGAATGGCAACATCAATACAGGATAAAGCCGGATGCGGAGGAGGGAATCAACGACACCATAACAGGCCTGCTGGAAGCAGGTGTGCTGGAGAAGACCACCTCGGAATACACCGATCCTGCCAGTGAGAAAAGCCGATGGGCTGACCTGGAGGATGGTGCATGACCTGAGGGCCATCAACATTCGGACCGTAGCCCCCCCGGAGAAGGTCCCTAACCCATACGTGGCCCTAAATCCTGTAAGCTCTGAACATCGATGGTTCACGGTGGTGGATCTCGCCAATGCATTCTTCTGCATCCCTTTGGCCACTGAGTCAAGACAATTCTTCGCTTTCACATATAGAGAACAACAATACACGTACAGAAGGATGCCACAAGGTTTCCGAAGCACCCCCACCATCTTCAACACCTGCCTCAAGGAGGACCTTGCAGGACTGGATCTCCCTTCAGGCACGGTCCTGATACAATACGTGGACGACCTCCTCGTGGCAGCTGAGACAAAGGAAGCTTGCCTACAGGCGACTGAAAACTTGCTGCAAACAATAGCACAAAAAGGATACAAACTCAAGAAAACAAAACTACAACTGGTGAAAGAAGAGATTACTTTCTTGGGGAAAGTAATAGGAGGGAATAGAAGAGAGATCGGCAAAGGACACAGAAGCGCGATCAAAACCTATCCAAAGCCAATCACAGTCCGACAAATGCTAGCATTCCTAGAATTGACAGGATATAGCCGGACCTACATCCCTGATTACACCGGCGAAACAACTACACTGCGACAACTCATCACCAAAGCAGGACACAGGAATCTAAAAACCCCCTTGGAATGGACCCCTGAAGCAGAAGAAGCATTCACCAGGCTAAAACAAAGCATGTATAGTGCTGCGGCCCAAGAACCCTTTCACCTGGATGTGTCAGTAAGAGACAGTGTGATCAACGGAATCCTATGGCAGAAACAACGAGGACAACGGAATGTCCTAACCTACCACAGCTCTGCTCTGGAACCACCAGAAAAAGGACTCCCTGAGTGTGGAAAAGCTATATGCGCCATCGCCAAAAGCCTGGACAAGACGGCCTACATAGTAATGACACACCCAGTTGTGGTCCACACTATCCACGGGGTAAAAGCATACCTGGATAGTTCAGACTACACAATCACCACAGCAACCAGGAACGCAAAACTCCAGAGAATATTGGGGAATCCCATGGTCACCTTCACCACCCAAGGAGCCAACATGACGGACACCATGCCCGGAACCCAACGATGGAGAACCTCACATATGCTCAGAAGAAATAAAGAAGGCAGTGAAGATTCGACCAGGACTGAGAGCGGAACCCCTTAACCAGTGGACATGACCTTGTACACCGATGGATGCTGCTACAGAGCCGCTAATGGAGAAAACCTGGCCTCATGGGCTGTAATGGAACAAACCAAACAAGGAATATGCAGCACTCTGGCTAGTGGCATATTAGAACAGCCCGCTTCAGCACAAAGAGCCGAACTATATGCTATTTGTGAAGGTCTACGGATAGCCAAGGGGCGAACGCTAAATCTCTACACCGATTCCAATTATGCATATGAGCTGGCCCACCTAAACGGACAACAAATGATAAACAGACAGATGATCACCATTGCTAATACCAAAGCAAAACACACAGACCTAATCTTGCCTATCTTGCAGACCTAATCCAAAACAGCCCAACTACCTCGAGAAGTAGCCATCATGCACTGCCGAGGACATCAGAAAACACAAACAACGGAGGCTAGAGGAAACCACGCGGCGGATGAAGCAGCTAAGAAAGCAGGTGGATACGTCCCAGTAGAACATCTAAAAGAAGGAGGATACACCCCGGTGGTACACCAGATGATGGTCAATGAAGAAACAGCCCTGGACCCAGATGAACAGATGGTCAAAGAAATGCAAGGAGGAGCAGGACCTTCGGCGTGGAGAGGAAAAGGGGCCAGAGAGAGCCCGGATGGAATATACTACTCCTCCACTGGAAAGCCGGTTGTCTCCTCCAAGGCCCTGCTGTTCCTCCTAAGGAAGAGCATGGATTGGCACACGAAGGAAAGGCCAAGACCCGGGAAAGGATTGAAAGATACTGGTGGCATCCAGCCCTCAAAGCTGTGTGCGACCAGTATGTCCAGGACTGTCAAACGTGCCAAGCCTGCAACCAAAGGCGGGGATTCAAGATAACCAAAGGACAATTCCCCGTGCCCCAGCTCCCATTTCAAGAAATCTAAATTGATTTCACAGACATGGGACAAGAGAACAGAGTTGACGGAAAACGGTTTATGTTAGTTGCCGTCGACAGGTTCACTAGATGGGTAGAAGCAATTCCGGTTAAAAAGGAGGACGGGAAAACAGTCATCAAATGGTTAACACAGGAACTCATTCCCCGCTGGGGATACCCAAAGCTTATCTGCTCAGATAATGGTACCCACTTCGCCAACGCCCACCTTCAGGAGGTGGAAACATACATAGGACTCAAACACAGATTCGGCTCAGTATATCACCCCCAATCGCAAGGCCTGGTAGAGCGAGCAAACCAGACAATCAAGAATCAATTAGCAAAAATACTCAGAAGCAACAGACTGGAGAAATCTAGGGACAGCACGAGGAGGTAGAAACTCGAACCTTAGGACGCATGCAGGAGAATCAGCTGACAGGGAAAGTTAAAGAAAAGACAGCAGGAAAAAAGATGACCTGGGTGACAGCTCTGCCATTGGCATTAATGGCCATAAGATCCTCTCCCTCTAACACCACCCTTCTCAGCCCCCATGAATTAGTCACAGGACGTCCCATGCAAGGACCATACAGCCCACCATCCAAAGGACCCCCATCTGACAGGTTTGATGAAGTAATGCAGGAGTACCTGCAAGCACTAACTCAAGCTTCTTTAAGGTTGTATTCCCAGATCACAGACCAGAAGCCGTCCGATCCAGAGGACCCTTCACCAACGTCGGTGACACCTGGCGAGTGGATCTGGGTGAAAAAACACCATCGAAAGAACCTAGAAGACCGGTGGGAGGGGCCATACAAGGTACTCTTGGCCACACCCTTTTCTGTTTCTGTAGAAGACCGACGTGGGGCCCAGTGGCACCACCTGAGCCGGTGCCGCAAAGCAGATACCCCCGGCAGATCGAGGACTGAGACCCTGACCGACCTAGCTGCACTCCAAGCCAAGGACAAACACGCCCCACTCCAAGACGATGGGCCAAAGCGTGCCCCTAGGAAGGTATTTGGTAGGATTCCTTCTGGTAGTCCTGTTCCAAGAAGGAGCGGGAGACAACATCGCCAACTACCCACCGCCCAAACCAACAACAACAGGTCAGGTCTCGTTAAGGTACTGTCGAGGGATAGAAAGTATCTTTGAGCTGGATTTTTGTGAGATTCTGCCCTGTGGGACCAGGATGGACCGGGTCTACCAGGCAGAAAAGTACATGTGCGTAGGTACCAGACCAGACGGAAGCTACATAAGAAGTTATGCCTGCCATGCGTGGTCCCAGGCATCGTGGCTTACCCATCCTGGGTACAAGGAGGCAGTGGCGGCTCGCCTATAGAGGGCGCTGGGGCGCCGCCCTCCCGCCGACCGGCGATCTTTTTAAAAAAAAAATATATATATATATATACAGGTCCTTCTCAAAAAATTAGCATATTGTGATAAAGTTCATTCTTTTCCATAATGTAATGATAAAAATTAAACTTTCATATATTTTAGATTCATTGCACACCAACTGAAATATTTCAGGTCTTTTATTGTTTTAATACTGATGATTTTGGCATACAGCTCATGAAAACCCAAAATTCCTATCTCAAAAAATTAGCATATCATGAAAAGGTTCTCTAAACGAGCTATTAACCTAATCATCTGAATCAACGAATTAACTCTAAACACCTGCAAAAGATTCCTGAGGCTTTTAAAAACTCCCAGCCTGGTTCATTACTCAAAACCGCAATCATGGGTAAGACTGCCGACCTGACTGCTGTCCAGAAGGCCATCATTGACACCCTCAAGCAAGAGGGTAAGACATAGAAAGAAATTTCTGAACGAATAGGCTGTTCCCAGAGTGCCCAATCAAGGCACCTCAGTGGGAAGTCTGTGGGAAAGAAAAAGTGTGGCAGAAAACGCTGCACGACGAGAAGAGGTGACCGGACCCTGAGGAAGATTGTGGAGAAGGGCCGATTCCAGACCTTGGGGGACCTGCGGAAGCAGTGGACTGAGTCTGGAGTAGAAACATCCAGAGCCACCGTGCACAGGCGTGTGCAGGAAATGGGCTACAGGTGCCGCATTCCCCAGGTCAAGCCACTTTTGAACCAGAAACAGCGGCAGAAGCGCCTGACCTGGGCTACAGAGAAGCAGCACTGGACTGTTGCTCAGTGGTCCAAAGTACTTTTTTCGGATGAAAGCAAATTTTGCATGTCATTCGGAAATCAAAGTGCCAGAGTCTGGAGGAAGACTGGGGAGAAGGAAATGCCTGAAGTCCAGTGTCAAGTACCCACAGTCAGTGATGGTCTGGGGTGCCATGTCAGCTGCTGGTGTTGGTCCACTGTGTTTTATCAAGGGCAGGGTCAATGCAGCTAGCTACCAGGAGATTTTGGAGCACTTCATGCTTCCATCTGCTGAAAAGCTTTATGGAGATGAAGATTTCATTTTTCAGCACGACCTGGCACCTGCTCACAGTGCCAAAACCACTGGTAAATGGTTTACTGACCATGGTATTACTGTGCTCAATTGGCCTGCCAACTCTCCTGACCTGAACCCCATAGAGAATCTGTGGGATATTGTGAAGAGAAAGTTGAGAGACGCAAGACCCAACACTCTGGATGAGCTTAAGGCCGCTATCGAAGCATCCTGGGCCTCCATAAGACCTCAGCAGTGCCACAGGCTGATTGCCTCCATGCCACGCCGCATTGAAGCAGTCATTTCTGCAAAAGGATTCCCGACCAAGTATTGAGTGCATAACTGAACATAATTATTTGAAGGTTGACTTTTTTTGTATTAAAAACACTTTTCTTTTATTGGTCGGATGAAATATGCAAATTTTTTGAGATAGGAATTTTGGGTTTTCATGAGCTGTATGCCAAAATCATCAGTATTAAAACAATAAAAGACCTGAAATATTTCAGTTGGTGTGCAATGAATCTAAAATATATGAAAGTTTAATTTTTATCATTACATTATGGAAAAGAATGAACTTTATCACAATATGCTAATTTTTTGAGAAGGACCTGTATATTTTAATAATCTTTCTCATTTTGAGAATCAATCTATTTTAATTGCATTCGAATAATGAATTTACTTTCGAATATCTTTAGATATTATACCCCATAATTAAATCTTCATTCACTTACATGTTCAACGTTCATTTTGGTGAAGCAGATTACTTCCGTGGGGCGCCTTTCGCTCAGCCCCACAAGCCTGAATGATTAGCCAATGGTTCTCCCGTTGCTAGGCAGAATGGTACATAATTCCGCCAATCAGCGTCGTCGAATTTTGTGGCTTTGGGGCGCTGAAGATTCAGCCCCAATCGCAGTGCACCGTCCACTGCGCGTAACCGCGCATTTGCAAGTACCGCAGAGATGAGCAACATGGCGACTTCGCGTGCTGCTGTCACTGTTTCCATGGGAGTTCAGCTACGCCCTAATTCAGTTAAATCTTTACTTTTAAATCCCTTTGAAAGAAGAACATTCGCAGAAAAACTGCAAGTAAAAGAACTCGGACCAGACAAGCCAGAAGTTAACATTAACCAAGAAACAAGAGAAAAGGATAAAGCCTCCTACAAGAGAAGTTTTTCCCGAGGTTGGTTCGATCGAAAGGCTTGGTTAACTAGCTGTGGGGATGCCAATGCAATTTTTTGTTTTCCTTGCATACTTTTCAAAACTGGTGCTTGTGATAATTCATGGACACAGACAGGGGTGACAGATCTGAAACATCTGTCAGAACGGATCAAGAAACACGAGCGAGCAAGAGTTCATATGAACAACTGTGTGAAGCTAGCCATGCTAGGGCAAATTAGCATAGCTGCACAGCTAGATGAGGGACACCGCATTGCTGTAAGAAGGCACAATGAGGAGGTGGACAGGAATCGTCATATTTTGTCAAAGATCATCGATGCTGTGAAATTTTGTGGTGCCTTTGAACTTGCTCTGGGTGGTCATGATGAGAGTGACAAATCAGAAAATCCAGGCATTTTCCGAGGTCTAATTGATCTCATGGCCTCCATTGACCGTGAGTTGGAGGTGCACCTGGAAAACGCCACCGTTTTTAAAGGCACTTCGAAGACCGTGCAAAATGAACTGTTGGACTGCATGTTGTCAGTTCTCAGAGACTGCATTTTGGAAGAGGTGAAACAAGCAGACTACATTGCCATTCAGGCAGACGAGACAACCGATGTCTGCACTCATTGCCAGCTTGTGTTTGTGATAAGGTACATAGATGGCAACAATAACATCAGAGAACGCTTCTTTGAGTTCATCGCGCTTCCAAATGCGACTGCTGAGACGATTGCCACTGCGCTTTTGGAAAGGCTGAGAAGCATCCTTCCCGCAGGACAAGAGAGGAAACTAATTGCCCAGGCCTATGATGGTGCCGCAGTGATGAGGGGTGCTACAGGTGGAGTGCAACGTAAAGTTCAAGATATCTACAGGAGTGCCTACTACGTTCACTGTTATGCGCATCAGTTGAACCTCATCATGCAGCAGGCAACATCCAAAATTTCCAAGATCGGCCAGTTTTTTTCAGATACTGGGGGTTTTTCTTCTTTTTTCCACAAGTCGTTCAAACGAACGGCAGTGCTGGATGAAGTGGTGGGTTGTCGACTCCCGGGTGCTTCAACAACGCGATGGAACTTCCACAGTCGTGCTGTTAACACAGTTTACGAGCACAAAGATGAACTGGTTAAGTGCTTCCAAACCATTCGAGACAGAGGAGACTTTGATGCCATGTCGAAGAGAGAGGCCGGGGGTTTATTGAGAATGTTGGAAGACGAGGCTTTCTGTTTTTTCTTGGCATTATTTCACAAGATCATGCCACATGTAGACATGCTCTTTAACCAGCTGCAGAAGAGGAACATAGACTCTGTCTTCATCGCAGGGATCACCCAAAAGTTCACTCAAAGCATACAGGCCATCAGGTAAGCTATGATTTTACATATTTGCTTAAAACATGCTTACATGTAGCCTTCAGTAAAAACATGAATCCACATGGCTGAGCACAATATAATCTCTCATAAATATCACAATTTCACCATGTTGGACTAGTGAATTTATATGTGATGAATCTAGATGACATTGACTAGGTCCAACACAACAACAGCACATACTTTAATACAGTTCTGGATTTATTTGATCAGCAATTTGGTTTCTAGTGAGTAGTTTCTTAGAGTAATTTCAGGATGGACAGTGACTTGTGAAAATTGTTTTGGACCAGGGACACTGTTCCTTCTCTTGTTGAGGATGAGGACTATACCTGTACAGGGACCACCCGCGAAGAAACGGAGGGCAATGGAGGAAGAAACACAACAGCATCTGGCAATAGAGGTAATCCACTTCTTTTTCTGTATTCCACTAGCCTATATGTATATTGTTTGCACATTTTTGTATTCAGAGTTGTCATTATTAGACATACTATGTTTACTGTATATCTACTGGAGTATGCAGACAGTCATTTTTTTCTCTCCACATTTATGTTTTTTAATTATTACTGTTAGCTTTACTTGCTAAAAAAATAACTGGTAGGAATATGCTGATTTTATTGTATTGTTGAACTGGAACATGTTTTCTGTGGTTATCATTTCATAGGTCTGTGACACCATTATGAGCCATGCCAAGGAGAGGTTTTCTTTCACCAAGCATCTCATCAGTGCTACTCTGTTGCAAGGTGACTTGTTCCCACAACACAGCAGAAAGTTCCCAGATGCAGCGCTGGAAACCACGGTGGATGCCTATCCCATGTTGGACAAAGGCAGGCTTAAAACAGAACTGTCCCTGATCTACGACCATGAGGACTTCAAGGGCTGCAGTGGAGCACTGGCTCTATTTCAGGTTCTAATGGGAAATAACCTACAAGACGCATTCAGCGAAACTGTAAGTCTTCTCAAGATCCTCATCACCACACCAATGTCAACAGCAGAATCTGAGAGATGCTTCTCCACCTTAAAGAGGATAAAGACTTTCCTTAGGAACACTATGGAACAAGATCGCCTCAATGCTCTGGCTATGCTCTCTATAGAGAAAAAACTCACAAGGGACATTCCAGATTTCAACAAAAGAGTAATTGAGAAATTTGCCAGTCAGAAAGACAGACGAGCAAAGTTCCTTTACAAGTAAGAGTTTTCCAAGAGTTCTCTTACTAGTCTCTCTCACCCCCCCCCCCCTCCTTCCCGTGAGGTGGACACTGGTTACAGACCCTCACGACCCCCCCACCCCCTCCTTCCCGTGAGGTGGACACTGGTTACAGACCCTCACAACCCCCCCACCCCCTCCTTCCCGTGAGGTGGACACTGGTTACAGACCCTCACAACCCCCCCACCCCCTCCTTCCCGTGAGGTGGACACTGGCTACAGACCCTCACAACCCCCCCACCCCCTCCTTCCCGTGAGGTGGACACTGGTTACAGACCCTCACAACCCCTCCTTCCCGTGAGGTGGACACTGGTTACAGACCCTCACAACCTCCCCCCCACCCTTTTAAGTGTACATACTGTATATAGTCCTCTGCAAACCTATTGTGGCATCATGCCTTCCGTGTGCATATTGTATATAGTTCTCTGCAAACCTATTGTGGCATCATGCCTTCAGTGTGCATATTGTATACAGTCCTCTGCAAACCTATTGTGGCATCATGCCTTCAGTGTGCATATTGTATACAGTCCTCTGCAAACCTATTGTGGCATCATGCCTTCAGTGTGCATATTGTATATAGTTCTCTGCAAACCTATTGTGGCATCATGCCTTCAGTGTGCATATTGTATACAGTCCTCTGCAAACCTATTGTGGCATCATGCCTTCAGTGTGCATATTGTATACCAACCCAGTCGCCAAGAAAAAACGTCGACGGTGTACGTTTCCATGAACACTGGAGACGTACTATTACAACGTAAAAACAGCGTGTTATACCTACAGTATCCACGCGTGCCGCTGTGGAGGCGGGTTTCGGGGTTTGGGTTTCACGGCTTTCGCGGCAAATTGTGGACACGATTGTTTAGGGGGTGGGGGGGGGGGGGGGAGGTAGACTGTTGTTGACCGGGGAGGGGGGGGGGAGACACGTTTGTTGAGGGGGGGACGACGACACGATTGTAGGGGGGGGGGGGGGGACACGTTAGTTGAAGGGGGACGACGACGACGACACGTTTGTTGAGGGGGGGGGGGGGGGCACGCTCGACAACGAGAGTTGGTTTTTATTGAACGCTCGACAACGAGAGTTGGTTTTTATTGAATGAGACTTCAACACGGAACAGCTGCACAGAAACGATGGTCACGTCACTCTCGGTGACGGTGTCGACAACAATGAACACACGAACAATGTTAATAGAACAACACACAACCACATAACATCCCGAACCCATCAACCCCACTTAATCCTAACAACAAAACAAGTTAACAAAAGCCCCATTTGTCAACTGACAACCCCAATTCCCAGAATCCCCCGCGGCTCCGGAACACGGCGTAGTTTATATTAATCTTTATTATCCGAATGGGAAATGCAATATTTTAGGACAGATACACCATTAAACGCGTTTCTAATGACATTTCTAGCGAGAAATGTAAATTTTCCTTACATAATCTTCAGTCAGTGAATGTGTATGATCTTTATTAATCTTTATTATCTGAATGGGAAATGCAATATTTTAGGACCGATTCACCGTTAAACGTGTTTCTAATAACATTTCTAGCGAGAAATATACTTTTTACTTGCATAATCTTCAGTCAGTGATTGTGTCTGATCTTTAGTTTTATAGTTATTAGGATTTGATCGGATCGCTCGCATGTTTCAACGTCAGGTTGTTAGGCTGCTTTCGCTAAACTAGCAGCTCACGTGCTTCCTGCGTTTGTGTTATTAAACTGTTACTTTATGTAACTTTTAATGATATCATCTTGTTAGAAACACGTATATCTGAGAGGCAACCCAGTCGCCAAAAGCATTCGTTGATAGTGTACGTTTCGTGAACACTGGATTACGTCGCATTTCAACATAAAATAGCGTGTTATACACACACACACACACGCACGCACGCACGCACACACACACACACACACACACACACACACACACACACACACACACACACACACACACACACACACACACACACACACACACACACACACACACACACGCGCGCGCGCGCACGCACAGACAGACACAGACACACACACACACACACACACACACACACACACACACACACACGGTGCATTTCGCTGCTAAAACAACAACAATAAAATATTCCCTCAAATATTATTACTAAAGAACCGTTTTCCAAAGAACGAAATGTAAACCAATGCATTCTGAATGGGAGTGTTTCTCTGATTTTTCCATGCTACACAGAACGAAATGTAAACCCATGCAAATAAAGACTTCATGGTCATAATAATTTAAATATCATTAATCTCCGTGTGTTGGGTGGTATTCTATTTTTTTCAACGGGGCTGCATCCAGTCACTTGACCGTCATGCTGCTATGGTGGTTGCTATCGACCGCCCCCTCTAATGGCGCATTTCCACTGCAGGGTGCGGAACGGATCGGATCGCAAAGGTGCGGGTCGGATCGCGTTTCCACCGCCAAAAGTGGGCGTGACCCGGACTTTGCCGTACCCGTTCCGACCCCATTCTAGGGACTCCTCCGTTGCGGTACCCAAAACGAGACCAGACGCCTGAAAGGGTACCCTGGAATTCTAGCTACACCCCCCCTCCGTTGATTGGTCGACAGAATCGTCACTTCCGGGTGACGCGGGGATAAAAACAAACAAACAGTAGCCTCGAGGTATTATTCTTTACAATTAACATGTCGCGTAAAAAGCTTGCTTGGGCAAACAAGGAGGTGGAGACGTTCGTCTGCATTCTTGCGGAGGAAGACGTTGTTTACGATGTTTACGTAGCTGCCGCGGCGATTGACATCCGGCCTACCACCAAGGGTACTGTCGGCAGTGGAAACGCGACCTCGGAACTGAGCTGGGCTATACTGCCCCCTCCCTACCGCACCTTTGCGATCCGATCCGTTCCGCACCCTGCAGTGGAAATGGGGCATAATCCTTACATGGCTCTAAAAACCACGCGGCAAAGGAGCTGCCGTAAATTGTGTTGTTTTTGTCGTAAACTGGGGTCCGACGGTTAAAAAATAGACAGATATTCCGAGGTATCCTTAAAAGGCAGCTTGGATGTTTTTATTTTCTGCAGTTTAGACTTCTTCTATAACCTATTTTTGAAAGCAAAACACCAAGTTCATTGATTTAACGAGGCAGGGTTATTTGAAACAATTTATTCAATAAATATTTGTGAGAGGTCATTCCTTCTCCTGAGTTTGCTTCCTATTTATGTCTAGTGTACACCCCTACTGTCCAAAAGCATCCCCCCCCCCTCCCCATATGGATTTGGAGAGTTGTTGCCACGTCCCAGTGGTGGAAGTATCATATAATAGAGGCGAGAACATTTAAGTAAACTGTACCTTGGGGTCTCTTATATATCAAAGGGGGTTTCAAAGGACGCATACGCTTCAACCTGTGGCTCCAGCCCTACAGGAAATGACTCAGCAAGTGCTCCATCTCGTTGCACCTGCACCCAGCGGCTCGCTTGCAAGATTTTGGCCTGAAGTTCTTCCCAGACCTATACCCTAACAGTCCAACATGCATATCTGAGAATCAGGCCTCTCTTCAATAATGACAAAATGTTATGAGAGAAATACAGATTCACTTTTTGTTATCTCATAAGCGGCGTGGTGCCGGCTCCTTTTGACCTTTTGACCCCAGACTTCAAAGACGTGGCCACAGGCCAGCTGTGTCTACACACATTAAGCCACAAATGTACACCTCCATCCCGCAAAAAATGGGGCCTAGAAACTAACCTCTGTCTTATGTACATTGACTGTACTGTTGGAGGTCACGCCCCTTTTCCGGCCTTTTCGAGATAGCGAGGGATGCTAAAATGTTTACACACATTTCCCGGGGCCCCGAGAACGACATATCCAAGATTTGTAGTTCTAGCCCATAGAGAAAAAAAGTTTTCCCAAATGGACTGTCATTTGGACAAAGCCCCTTCAGAAGTGTTGCCTGCGAGACCTAATGGTTCAGAATGTGGTGGAAAAACAGTTTTTGAGATAGGAAGGTCCTACCGCCCTGAAATTTGAATACCATATTCTAGGGCCTAACTGGGAGCTCCGCACCGAAACTTGGCCCGGTCGGACCCCGAGTGCAGGAAGGGGGGGCCTGGACTTTCATAGTCTTCGCTCGGTGAATGTAAAGGATGTTTGGTCGGATGTTATGACGAAGAATCATAATGTGAATGGGAATATTCTATTAATGTCTTGATATCATCTTTCGTCTCAACACTTCTGCTGCAGCCGCTTAAAGTCTCACTCCGAGAACCTTAAAATATGAATCAATCCATTAGAAGTATGAAAATATCTTCCCGGTCGTGCAACAGGGCAAACAAGGTGTCCTTTGACATCTACGTTTCGAGACGATTGCAACAGTGCCACACATGATCCTATTTGAATATGTTTCGGGGTAGTAATTAGCTGTCGATTTTGGAGGCCTTTATCAATAATGACCAGCTATAGATTTGCTTCCCGATGGAGATTTTTGACAAATTACATGTTAATTAGCATCTACACGTTAAGCTGAGTCCAATGAGATCAAGCTCGCCCTCTTGCTACACCGAGATCATGTCCTAGACCTAGGTGTACCATGTAAAATACATGTTACCATTAGTTTGAGTGTCATACTTGGTGTCATTGGACTCAGCTCAACGTGTAGATGCTAAATAACATGTCATTTGTCACAATTTTTTATCGGGAAGCAAATCAATAGCTGCTCATTATTGATTAAGGCCTCCAATTTCGACAGCTAATTACTACCATTAAACATGTTCGAATATGCTCATGTGTGGCACCGTTGCAATCGCCTGGAAGTGTAGATGTTGAAGGACACCTTGTTCGTTCTCCTACACCACCGGGAAGATATTTACATGCTTCTGATTGACTAATGAATTGATTCAGCTATTCCCCCAGAAGTCTGGGGTCAAAAGGTCAAAAGGAGACGGCACCAGCCCCGTTGAAAAAAATTGAATACCACCCAACACACGGAGATTAATGATATTTAAATTATTATGACAATGAAGTCTTTATTTGCATGGGTTTACATTTCGTTCTGTGTAGCATGGAAAAATCGGAGAAACACTCCTATTCAGAATGCATTGGTTTACATTTCGTTCTTTGGAAAACGGTTCTTTAGTAATAATATTTGAGGGAATATTTTGTTGTTGTTGTTTTAGCAGCGAAATGCACCGTGTGCGTGTGTGTGTGTGTGTGTGTGTGTGTGTGTGTGTGTGTGCGTGCGTGCGTGCGTGTGTGTGCGTGTGCGTGTGCGTGTGTGTGCGTGTGCGTGTGCGTGTGCGTGTGTGTGTGTGTGTGTGTGTGTGCGTGCGTGTGTGTGTGTGTATAACACGCTATTTTATGTTGAAATGCGACGTAATCCAGTGTTCACGAAACGTACACTGTCAACGAATGCTTTTGGCGACTGGGTTGCCTCTCAGATATACGTGTTTCTAACAAGATGATATCATTAAAAGTTACATAAAGTAACAGTTTAATAACACAAACGCAGGAAGCACGTGAGCTGCTAGTTTAGCGAAAGCAGCCTAACAACCTGACGTTGAAACATGCGAGCGATCCGATCAAATCCTAATAACTATAAAACTAAAGATCAGACACAATCACTGACTGAAGATTATGCAAGTAAAAAGTATATTTCTCGCTAGAAATGTTATTAGAAACACGTTTAACGGTGAATCGGTCCTAAAATATTGCATTTCCCATTCAGATAATAAAGATTAATAAAGATCATACACATTCACTGACTGAAGATTATGTAAGGAAAATGTACATTTCTCGCTAGAAATGTCATTAGAAACGCGTTTAATGGTGTATCTGTCCTAAAATATTGCATTTCCCATTCGGATAATAAAGATTAATATAAACTACGCCGTGTTCCGGAGCCGCGGGGGATTCTGGGAATTGGGGTTGTCAGTTGACAAATGGGGCTTTTGTTAACTTGTTTTGTTGTTAGGATTCAGTGGGGTTGATGGGTTCGGGATGTTATGTGGTTGTGTGTTGTTCTATTAACATTGTTCGTGTGTTCATTGTTGTCGACACCGTCACCGAGAGTGACGTGACCATCGTTTCGTGCAGCTGTTCCGTGTTGAAGTCTCGTTCAATAAAAACCAACTCTCGTTGTCGAGCGTTCAATAAAAACCAACTCTTGTTGTCGAGCGTGCCCCCCCCCCCTACAAACGTGTCTCCCCCCCCCCCTCCCCGGTCAACAACAGTCTACCTCCCCCCCCCCCCCCCCCTAAACAATCGTGTCCACAATTTGCCGCGAAAGCCGTGAAACCCAAACCCCGAAACCCGCCTCCACAGCGGCACGCGTGGATACTGTAGGTATAACACGCTGTTTTTACGTTGTAATAGTACGTCTCCAGTGTTCATGGAAACGTACACCGTCGACGTTTTTTCTTGGCGACTGGGTTGTGTATACAGTCCTCTGCAAACCTATTGTGGCATCATGCCTTCAGTGTGCATATTGTATACAGTCCTCTGCAAACCTATTGTGGCATCATGCCTTCAGTGTGCATATTGTATACAGTCCTCTGCAAACCTATTGTGCCATCATGCCTTCAGTGTGCATATTGTATACAGTCCTCTTCAAACCTATTGTGGCATCATGCCTTCAGTGTGCATATTGTATATAGTCCTCTGCAAACCTATGGTGGCATCATGCCTTAAGTGTGTCTTGAATCACCACACACAAGTGTGTGGAATTCATATTTCATTGTATTGGTTTAAATGCATACTAATGCAGTATGTAGATATATTTATGAGTGAAGTTACCAACACAATGGCTTGGCCGTAACACACACACACACACACACACATACACAATGTTACCGTATGTGTAATTCAGTTTTTGTATTTGCACTCTTAATGTTGCTGAATTCTACAAGGCAAATATATTAACTTAAAACTTAGTTCCCTGGCCCCATTCGTCTTTGTAAGTAAATGTTCTATTTTGCCTTTATTATTTTGTCAGAATGCACCACAATGCTTTGTTTGTTTGTGAAAATCACAAAAGAATCTTCTGGGGGAGGATGCCCCCAGACCCCCCTACAGTGGTTTGGAATGCAAACGTTCAGCCCCCCCTCAAATAAATTCCACCAGCCGCCACTGCAAGGAGGGCTATTATCCCCTGAGGTCCAGCTACAAGGAAATCCAAAAGGGAATCTCCCTTACCAGAAGAGTGTATGGCTATAAGGAAATCTGGACCAATAATGGTCTAGCAGTCAAGGGAGAGTCGATATTCCTAAAGTTAAGGGCAGATTTACTCGTTCCCGAAAACAGATCTCATAAGACAGACAAAGGCCTGGTTTTTCTAGTGTTAAGGGCGGATACTTATGGGCAGGACCTAAAAGTAGTTATCCATCTATCAGGATATGCATGCGGGCCCAATAAATTTCCACCTAAAGGGACGTATGATTCCTTAGAAGCGCCACATCTCTCACCAAAAAAAAAAGAGCACAAGAAAAAGGGAGTATGCACCAGTCCCGGGTAGTTTTGATAAAAACATATACATAGACGCAATAGGAGTACCCCGAGGGGTCCCCAACGAACATAAAGCCCGGAATCAGATAGCGGCAGGATTTGAAACAATTCTATTTTGGTGGTCTACTATTAATAAAAATGTTGACTGGATAAATTACATATACTATAATCAACAACGGTTTGTTAATTTTACAGAAGAGGCAGTCAAAGGACTGTCCGAACAATTGGATGCCACCTCCCGGATGACCTATCAGAATAGGCTAGCCTTAGATATGTTATTAGCAGAACGAGGAGGGGTGTGCGGGATGATAGGGACAACATGTTGTACTTTTATCCCCAATAACACAGCTCCAGATGGGTCCGTGGCCAGGGCGTTGGCCGGACTGCAATCCCTCAAGTTAGAGTTGGCCGAGAACTCCGGTATTATTGACCAAATAGCTGGATGGATGGAGAACCTGTTTGGTAGGTGGAAAGGCATGATCCAGTCAGTACTCATCGCGGGAATAATGGCAGTAGCCGTGTTAATTGTTGTCGGCTGCTGTTGTATTCCCTGCGCACGAGGGCTACTGAATCGGCTGATCACCACAGCAGTGAGCGCTACAGAAGTGCCAGGTGGCATTCATGCTTACGTAGGAATCAGATATAATCCGTTGAACTTGGATGAAATACCACCTGAGGGACCCGAACCTATCCAGTTACAATATATAGAATAAACATCACCATTTGTAGCACCTGTGTCTAAGATAATCAATATCCTGGATTTACTTGAATAATTAATTATTGAACCACCAAGACGAGTTGTGTTTGTTATTATATAGTATTGTTTGGTTGCGAGTGCAACCCGTTATTTCTGTATCGCTGCATTGATAATGGTACTGTTGATCTTCTTTGAGACGGTTGTACAGATTTCCTGTTGCTGACACGACGACGATTGAACGCCTGAAGGAGGCTCCCATGATGTGAAAGTAACCTCTCTGTGAGCTGAGCCCTTGACAAGGAGGGACGAGTCTTGGGTTCATGAATTACAGGCCCCGACGGCGACAGAAGAAACAATGGCTACGATAATAACAACGTCCAAAACCACCCACATGCAACAGCGCACCAATACACGAAGATCACCTGAACCACCCAAATCCATTCTAGCCTATCAACAATCTTGAATTTTTAAAAATTTTATTATGACTACTAATTTTGTACTTTTGCACATGTTGAAAATTGTATGACCTTGTTGCACATAACCAAAAGGTATTAGCTTAGGATTTCTATGGATACTTTTGTTTGTGTGCTGTTTGACCATATGATTGTATGATAACCAGGATATATGTTCATTGTTGTATTGTTAATATGACTTGTATTACCTATGAGACCCATCAGGGCGAATGCCGTTACAGTGTTTTGGTAACCCGTGGTGGTTTTTACTCTAATATGGAGTTGTTCCCACTCGGTTGGTGGTGTTGATGATTTACCCTACTTTGACTATGTTTTCGGTGTGGTAAATGGTGTTTATGATTTAAAATATTATTGTATGGTCATCTGAGATGACCAAGGAGGGATTGTTACGTATTTTAAGAACCTAAGCAACCCACACATAGACCCTATGAAGCAGAACCAAACATATAAGCCGTAAATACTATACATAGCCACAAGGGGAGCGAGACCTTACTGAAGGCTGCAATAATTAGTTAAGCCACAGAAGGCAGCACCACAGACAAGGGAGGAAGCCGAGGGTAATACGTCACACCGGCTCCTCCCACTCCTTCCGGGTCTTGCGGACCACACGATAACACTGCGAACACGGGGGAGAGGTCTCCAGAATCTTCTTTGCAGCTATTAGACATACAGGGTTAATGTTTTTGATCAGCTAGGAGACGCTCGACACGTGTTAAGATACGCTTCAACCTCCTTTTGCTCCGTAGTATCAGTTTTTACCTTACCCAAAAATACTTTATACCAAATAAAGTCTCTTAAAAGCTATCCTTTGGATTTGACCACTTTCCTTGAAGAACTCAGCAAGTCAGTCTCTTGTTGACACAAAGTGACTTGGTCATTCTTGCTTTACTTGAATTCTGGAATAATTGTGGGGGGGAGTGCATGAGTTTTTGATCAGAATGCCTGATGTAGGCTAGATTGGATGGAATGTGTGAATTGAGAACAGCCAGCTCATGATGTGATACAGCGTTCAGCTGTGCAACAAATATATTTTTCTTTTTCAATATTGACGACTTTTGTAGCGCTGTGTGTAGCCACACGTTTGACCCTTCTGAACTTAAACACACAGTTAATTTCCTTTCCTAGATCCTCATGTTTATGTTGGTAGCTTATCCATGTCTTGTCACGTTGTCAACATTGGATACATGGAGCAGAACAAAGTGGGTCATATGTACGATGCTTTTTGGAAACGTTTTCTTCATAAAACGTGTCAGACAGATTTTGTATACATTTTATTCCTTAGTAATTAGCTACATGGGTATGGCGTCTTTTAGAACCTTTCATTACCGGTGTGATGCCCACTAATGTGTGTTCCCCACTAATGTGTGCCCACATTTGTGTATATTACGTTTTTATATATACTGCACCATTTTATATTATTAAGACACTTTATTTCCTACTAAATTGATCTTATTTTGTATGAGCAATATCTTTTATAGTTTTACATTTTTACAATGCAAGTGCACTTTCCTGCCAGTAGGAGGCACAGTAATATTGT
Source organism: Gadus macrocephalus (assembly GCF_031168955.1). Lineage (NCBI taxonomy): Eukaryota > Metazoa > Chordata > Actinopteri > Gadiformes > Gadidae > Gadus > Gadus macrocephalus. Next base: position 13,462,021 of record NC_082393.1, on the reverse strand, counting down.
GGTTTGCCTGAATCCCCGTGGGATCCTCATAACTAATGAGGATTGGAAAAGACAAGCCACGTCTCCCGTGTCCGCATTCTTTTCTCTTTGTTTCAGGTGGGTTATGTGTTTAGCTAGTAAGGGCCGACGCTCGCCGAGAGATTTGTAATGGCGGCGCCGTTTGAAGTCTTAAGTAGTCTGAAGTCTGTTTGAAGTAGCTTTAAGCTAGTACAGACCACGCTCGTCTCTACCTTTTTGTTTTATTGTAATTACACCACACGTGGCTCATTTCTTGACGTTTTCGAAAGTGTTAAAACGTTTATTGATTTTTGTAAAGTACTTTAAAGATACTGTTAAAAACGGGTTAAGAAAAGTTATTTGAACTTCAGTAATAAGAAAATGTGTATGTTAAATGTAAAGGTAAATGTTTGATATAGTTTAGAAGGTACTGTTAAAAATACTAGTCCAGTAAAACTTAAGAAACAACAACAAACAGTTCACTGTATCAGAGACAAGAGAGATTAAAGAACAACACTGTGAGAAAAGGTGTGTTTTGAATTAAGAGTATTTTTTGTGTATTTTGGTTTGTTTTAAGAACATGGAAAATATGTCTAATTAGACAACCTATGCAGTAATATGATACTGAGTTTAAAATGCATGGACAATGTGAAGATAAACAGTAACCTTTAGTAAATCGACAAGTTAAATGAATAAACATAACTAATGAGGATTTGAAAAGACAAGCCACGTCTCCCTTGTCAGCATTCTTTTCTCTTTGTTTCAGTTATCTATAATCTGTCCACGGGCGCTCCCACCTGGGACCCGTTACACCGGCACTAAAGAGAGAAAAAAGAGTGCATCCTCATTGTTCCCAACCCTTCTGAAAATGCACTTCCGAATGCGTCTCTGTCCCCAGCACATTTCAAACCAAACTGACGCCCATCTGAACAATGTAATATTCTCATTAGGAGTGTAAGCTATCCATTGAATTACATAAAATGGGGAATAATGGTAGCTGCATGTATCATACTAAAGCTTAATTTGGGGTTATATGTGTGTTCCGTTGTACTTAGGATTGGTGCTGGAGGCACGCTCCTAGAAGGGGCTTCCTCCTCTTAGGCTTAGGGGGATGAATGAATATTGTTCACACAAAATCTGCACTCAACTTCAATTTGCCTCCTGTTTTTGTTGAAGTGAATTGGTCATCTTCAAAGTGTACCTGCAGGCTTCGTAACATCAGTTTCCATTGCACTTAAAATATTATCGAAAAGTCATAATTCTCTACACTAAGAAATATGATGCTCTTTGAAATGCTAGCAAGTGACCTCTGTGAACATGCTTTACATGACATATTTTTTTTCGATTGTTGCTGGCCCCTGTCATTTGACGGTTTTGACCCTTGCCATCCATCTCTTCATGCGCACTTGGTCCTTGGGGAAGCCAAATAACCCTTCTCGGACCGATTGGAGCATCCAAACGCTGCAAAGCCAATCATGGTATGTAACATAATTCACACATTCATACCAACAGGCCACATATGCCCGTGCCAATTAAGAGAGGCTTCTTTCTCACGTTAAGGAGGGATCCGGAGCCTAGGGAGGCGTCCAGCTCATAAGGAGGCCATTCATCATGTGTCAATTCTAGAGATACGAGCGGTCAAGATGTTCGAGAGACCCAGATGCTCAAGGCCACAAGAACAAGTGTAATTCCCGCACATAACCACAAACCCAGTAGCAATGCCAACACATAGCCGCAAGGGACAGCATAAAGAAACATACGGGTATCCAGGGGGGCGGGAGTTCAGCACCATGCTTAGCCAATCAGAGCACATAACTGAGTCCACGCCTGCCCAGTAGATAAGTCACAACACATAGCCCAGGGGGCTAGAATGCTCCAGGTAACGCATCCTTCAGATGCCCTACTAAGTGTATCTCCACGCGTGCCCATTAGGGCTGTAACGATACACCAACTCACGATTTGGTTTGTACCACGATTTTTGACCCACGGTTCGATACATCTCACGATTTTTTTAAATTAAAAAGCATTTTATTTAACACTTATAAAACAATTAACTTAATGTAACATTTAATAACAAATAATTTGGAACACTGAACTGATTTGAACAGAAAGAATACTACTAAAGTATAGCTAAATGAATAAATAAATAACCAAAGATTGCAGTTGGAGGATGCTTGCAGGTAGGCAAAAACCCTCAACTAGTTTGGTGGTTTGGTAAAATATCCTATAGCGCTTCTTATTAGGCTATGTAGCTTAAATAATGACATAATCAGGCCGTATAGAATGCAACATGTTGAATAGCCTAACTTTCAAATAGATTGGAAAAAACATGAACGTCGCAATAACGAGGCATAGTGTTACGAGTAGCGAATGTGTGTGCGCGAGAGTTGCAGTGTGCGTGCGTGAGTGACGTCAGCGAGTGAGTGGACGAGCGATTTCGGTTTTGATACGCGTATCGTTACAGCCCTAGTGCCCATACAATTCCCCTCCTTTTGCTTCATAGAGACTAGTCCAAAACTTTACCAAATAAAGTGAGTTAAAGCGATTCTGAAATGGCAGACTTTTTTCCAAAAGAACACGGCAATTTGGTGACCCCGACGTGATCTGAGGAAAAGCTGCAGAGGCGAGCGATGGGCGAGGCTCACCATCCCTTCCACAGGCGCCACAAAACAGGTTAGCAGAACCTATTGTCTTTAAGACTGAATCTGCATTAGGATTAGACTTAAAAAATTTAAGTGGAAGTGGTGGAAGCCAACGTCCCGCCGTGTACGCTCTGGAATCCCGGCTTGGTAAAAAAAAAATAATAATAATGTAATCGACGTAAAGTTGAAAAATCGCTGAGAACTCTGAATTAAAATAATATTTTTTTCGTGTATGACTAAATAGAGGAAGCAAAGGGCCAGAATTGTGTGTATTTTTTAGAAGTAAAGGGACACTATAGTCTGGCTTTAACAAGGGGTCGAGGGATATTACGTCTGGCTCTGCATAGATGTTGGACGTCGAGGGACACTATAGTTTTGCTTCAACAAGGGGTCGAGGGACATTAAGTCTGGCTCCGCATAGATGTTAGAAGTTGAGGGACACTATAGTCGGGCTTTAACAAGGGGTCGAGGGACATTATGTCTGGTTCCGCATAGGTGTTGGAAGTCGAGGGACATTATAGTCTGGCTTCAACAAGGGGTCGAGGGACATTAAGTCTGGCTCCGCATAGATGTTAGAAGTCGAGGGACACTATAGTCTGGCTTTAACAAGTGGTCGAGGGACATTACGTCTGGCTCCGCATAGATGTTGGAAGTCGAGGGACACTAATAGTCTGGCTTCAACAAGGGGTCGAGGGACATTAAGTCTGGCACCGCATAGATGTTAGAAGTCGAGGGACACTATAGTCTGGCTTCAACAAGGGGTCGAGGGACATTAAGTCTGGCTCCGCATAGCTGTTGGAAGTCGAGGGACATTATAGTCTGGCTTCAACAAGGGGTCGAGGGACATTAAGTCTGGCTCCGCATAGATAATAATAATAAATAATAATAATACATTTAATTTAGAGGCGCCTTTCAAGACACCCAAGGTCACCTTACAGAGCATATAGTCATCATTCAAAACTATGTAAAACAGACTAGGAATAAAAGGAAAACAGAGGTTAAACATGAATAATAATAATAATTAATAACACTCAAAGACGCCTAAAGTGAAGGGGGGACCTCACTAACCACCACCAATATGTAGCACCCACTTGGGTGATGCACGGCAGCCAATCGGCGCCAGAACGCTCACTACACACCAGCTTGAGGTGGAGAGTTAGGGATGAGGTGGAGAGTGAGGGAAAAGAACATATTTAAACACTATCGACCATATTTAAACACTGTCGATCACATTTAAACAATATCGACCACATGTAAACACTATCGACCACATTTAAACACTATCGACCATATTTAAACACTATGGACCACATGTAAACCCTATCGACCACATGTAAACACTATCGCCCACATTTAAACACTATGGACCACACGTAAACCCTATCGACCACATTTAAACACTATCGCCCACATTTAAACACTATCGCCCACATTTAAACACTATGGACCACATTTAAACACTATGGACCACATGTAAACCCTATCGACCACATGTAAACACTATCGACCACATTTAAACATGTAAACCCTATCGACCACAATTAAACACTATCGACCACAATTAAACACTATCGACCACATTTAAACATGTAAACCCTATCGACCACATTTAAACACTATCGACCACATTTACACCAGATGTTAGAAGTCGAGGGACACTATAGTCTGGCTTTAACAAGGGGTCGAGGGACATTAAGTCTGGCTCCGCATAGACGTTGGAAGTCGAGGGACACTATATAGTCTGGCTTCAACAAGGGGTCGAGGGACATTAAGGCATGCTCCGCATAGATGTTAGAAGCCGAGGGACACTTGTGGTCCGGCTTAAGGAGAACTGCGTGCCCATACAATTCCCCTCCTTTTGCTTTATAGAGTCTAGTCCAAAACTTTACCAAATAAAGTGAGTGAAAGCGATCCTGACTCGGCAGACTTTTTCCAAAAGAACACGGCAGGTATGACCACTGATCTATAAAATGGTAGTTGTAACCAATGAACCATGACACCATTTAACATCACACAACTTTTCCTCAACCGTCACGAGTTCATGACTAAACGAGGATCCTCCCTCCCTCTCTCTCGGTCCTCAACCACGAATTTGCTCAGGTCTATTATTAGTGTGGTAATGGCATAAAGTATAGTAGGTTAGCGACATTATAATATGTTGTGAATGGTTTGCCCGAAGTATATAGTGCTACCTGCTGTGACCATTGTTGAATCTGTTCTGTCTCTCACACACACACACACACACACACACACACACACACACACACACACACACACACACACACACACACACACACACACACACACACACACACACACACACACACACACACACACACACACACACGTTCTTGTTGTCTCACAAAAAAAATACTATCTCATTCATCCGAACGTAATGGGTTGTTATTCTTTAATATATATGATAGATATATGATGGACCAATGGGAGTGGGAAGCAGATATGGAAGAGAGGCGGAAGAGGCGGGTGACGAAGGAGCGCGGGAGACAGGAGAAGATGGAGATGACTCTGGAGAATGGGAGAGGAAGTTTCATGGACGGAAAATAACCGTTTGGTCGAGGAGACAAGTGAACCGGACCTGGGAGCGTGTGAGCTGGTGTGGAGTGTGGTGCTGGATGCTTCCAGCTGGAAGAAGGCTGGCGGGTCTTGATAGGGAAAGACGGCGCCATATTCTACAGTGGATATCGACCCAGACCGGCAGATCCGTTGCACGTGTTTCCCTCCAATCTCACTCTCTTCCTCCCGTGACCCCCGTGAGTAATTCCCTGCCACTCAACTTGCTTCCACGTAGGCTAGCACTGGGTCGGAAGGAATTCCCCTCTTCGAACTATTCGTCCATTGTCCCCGTTCCGCATGCAAATTAACTGTTGCCAGTGGCAGCTGGCCAATAGGGGGCCGCCCCACCTGATCGAAAGTGATTTTTAAGAAATATAAAAAAAAAATATATATAATAATAATAATTTAAAATAAATAAGTACTGCTTAATCTACAAATAAATGTGTTTTGAATTATCAAGAACGAGCCATATATATATAATATAAACTATAAACCATTAGTTAGGGGGTAATTTGTGTCCATGGTCATTTCTCCTCCCTCCTGGGGCGCTGGGAAAGTCGCCCTAGCACTGCAGCAGCTCAGCCAATGGTAGGCTGTTGCTGAGACAAAAAAACACATAGCAACGGGTAAATTAGCCAATAGGCGTCATCAAATTTGATAAGCTTCGGGCGCTAAAAATATCACCCCAAGCTTTAAGTATCCTAGCAACCAGAAATAAGTGTGGGAAATCGAGATGGCGGCGTCAAGTAGACAAGAACAAGAACACACAGGGCTTCAGCTACCCATCAATTCTGTAAAATCTCTCTTGCTAAACCCCTTCGAAAGGAGAACTTTAGGGGAAAAACTCTGCGTTAAAGAACTTGGACCTGAGAAGCCCGGCCTGAATGTAACACAGCAGACACAGGAGAAAGGTAAAACGTACCAGAGGAGCTTCTCTCTTAACTGGTATGACAGGAAGGCTTGGCTAACTGGATGTGGTTTTGCAAATGCAGTATTCTGCTTCCCGTGTTTACTTTTTAAAATGCCGGGGACAGATACTACGTGGACTGTAACAGGAGACCTAAAACATTAATCCGAGCGCATTTAAAAAACATGAATGCTCGAAGGTGCACATGAACAACGCCGTCAAGCTAGCAATGCTAGGAAGGATAATTAGCATAGCTGCACAGCTGGATGAAGGACACAGGATTGTGGTGAGAAAACACAACGAAGAGGTGGATAAGAACAGACATTTTATCGAAGATCATTGATTGTGTGAAATTCTGTGGAGCTCTTGAGCTGGCATTGCGGTGCCATGCCGTAATTCCGACGCCTCATTGTTCCGACGTCTCAATGGTCCGAAATATTTCCCATTAGATCGACATGCCACTATGCCGACGGTTCAATGTTCCGAAAATGGAACCAATTGGTCCGAAGGTCTGTTTGTCAGACTTTTCAAAAAGGAGGCGCATTAGGACGATGGTTCAATATGCCGAATAGGCCAAGGCGCAATTCCACATGTGTGATAATGAAACCAAAAATAAAAGACGATGTAGGCTATAGTTCCAGCAGTGCACTTCACCAAGCCAGACTGTTGCTGTGGGCTTGAACGGTCACAAGAGGTGAATTTATGAAGCGCACGTTATACAAGGACTAAAGCTTTTACTGTAAAGAAGTCAAACGGTGAGTGAAAAACAAATAAAAATGTTATCTTTAGTAGCTGTGTGTGGGCCTATATGTGTTGTTTACTGTGTTTACAGTGGGCTTTTAGCCTAAATAATTTCACTGGTATTGATTTAGTCAAACTTATACCTCATACCGTGTACTTAGTCAAGTGTGTGTGTGTGTGTGTGTGTGTGTGTGTGTGTGTGTGTGTGCCCGTGTTAAAATTAGACCTACGCTCTCTGTCCATGGGGCTGAAACACCGTGTCGAAATGAAATGAAGTGAAGCGTTGTCACTTTGCTATCCAATATTCATCGTGAACGTGATATGTAGGCCTATGTTGTATTTTGTTGAGAGAGCGAGAGAGAGCGAGAGCGCGAGCGAGGTATACAACTCTTTATATGTAGTAGGCCTATTGAACCGTCGGCCTAATGCGCCTCCTTTTTGAAAAGTCTGACAAACTGACCTTCGGACCAATGGGCATTGCGGGGCCACGATGAGACGGCATCCTCCAACAACCCTGGCATTTTTCGGGGATTAGTCGAACTTGTGGCGTCACTGGACGGTGTGTTAGAGGAGCACCTGAAGACCGCCACTGTCTTTAAAGGCACCTCAAAGACAGTTAAAAACGAACTTTTGGACTGCATGCTGTCGGTTCTTCAAGACTGCATTCTGGAGGATGTAAAAAGGGCAGATTATCTGGCTATTCAGGCAGATGAAACAACAGACACTGCCACTCACTGTCAGCTGGTGCTTGTGCTATGTTACATTGACAGCCTGAATGAAGTCCGAGAGGGTTTTTATGAGTTCATCCAGCTTCCAAACTCGACCGTTGTCTATGATGGAGCTGCTCTGATGAGAGGAGTCACAGGTGGAGTGCAGTGCAAAGTTAAAGACGTGTACGGGAGTGCCCACTATGAACACAGTTATGCTCATCAGCTCAACCTGATAATGCAGCAGGCAACATCCCACATCACCAAGGTCGGTGCGTTTTTTTCAGATCTGGGTGGTTTTGCTGCGTTTTTCTCCAGGTCATCCCAGCGAACCGCTGTGCTTGATAAAGTGGTGGCACACAGACTTCCTAGAGCTTCATCAACAAGGTGGAACTTTCACAGTCGTGCTGTTAACACCATTTTTGAGCACAAGGACGACCTCCTGAAGTGTTTTCGGACCATCAGAGAGAATGGTGAATTTGATGCAACAACTGTGAGAGAAGCTTGGGGTTTTGAGAGGATGCTGGAAGATGAATATTTTAGTTTTTTCTTGCATTTTTTCATAAGATCATGGCACATGTAGACATGTTGTTCAACCAGCTGCAAAAGAGGGACATCGACTCTGTCTACATCACAGGAGTCATTCAGAGGTTCACCAACAGCATACAAGCTATCAGGTAAGCTATGTCATTTTGCACATTGACTGATAAAATGTCTATGAAAAGAACAAACATTAATTACATGTCTGAAAACAGTAGAATAACTCATAATTTTGATAATAATAACCAAGCCATTTTTCACAATTTTAAAGACAATCCAGTTCGGATGAGCTAATAAAAATGTATTAATGTAGTGACAATACACAGAGCTGGACTAATTTTATATCTCCAGCAGGTTTCTGAAACTGTAATTGTGCACAGCGACTTATGAATCATCTGTTTTGTATCAGGGACTCCGTTCCTCTATCTGTGCAGCAGCCATCCACAAAGAAACGGAAGGCCCTAGGCCAAGAGGAGCAGTACCGGTTAGCTACAGAGGTAAGCTGTAACATTGTTCTATATACAAGACATGAGGTGTTTTACTTTTGGTATCTTTGTTTGTCTTAAATTCCTGGATAAAACAGTTAGCCTATGCATTAAAATATTATGAACTATTCACCATACAGCTACTGAAAAAAGCAAACACGCTAAAATGTTTAGATGCAGTTATTTCATATTTATGATATTTAACAATAAGCTGTCCTTGTCCTTGTCAGATACTAATGATATTTACATGGTGATATATGAACATTTAATTCTACTGTTTATTAAGTGTAGTGACCTTTTTTTTAAATGATGTATCATTTCATAGGTATGTGATACCATTCTGAGTCATGCCAAGGAGAGGTTCTCTTTCACCAAGCACCTCATCAGTGCCACTCTGCTGCAAGGAGACTTGTTCCCCCAACACAGCGTAAAGTTCCCAGATTCAGCGCTGGAAACCACTGTGGAAGCCTACCCCACACTGGACAAGGCCAAACTGAAGACAGAATTGTCCCTGGTCTATTTAAGGCTTGCAGTGGCGCACTGGCTCTCTTCCAGGTTTTCATGGAAAACAACCTTCAGGACACATTCAGCGAGACTGTAAGTCTTTTAAAGATTCTCATCACCACACCGATGACCACAGCAGAATCAGAGAGGTGCTTCTCTACTTTAAAGAGGATAAAAACATTCCTTAGGAACCCCATGGCACAAGACCGCCTGAACGCACTGCTATGCTATGCTCTCCATGGAGAAAAACCTGATACAGAACAATCCTGACTTTAACACCAAAGTCATTTAGAAGTTTGCCACTAAGAAAAACAGAAGAGCAAAGTTCATGTACAAATAAGAGCACTCACTCCCTCACACACACTCTCTCTCAAATTCACTCACTCAATCTTTCAAACTCACACACTCACTCACAAACACTCTCACACTCTCAAACTCCCTCACTCACTCACTCACTCACAAACACATACTCACTCACACACTCTCACACTCACTCACTGACAAACACACTTGCACATATACTCACTCACAATCACACTCACACATATACTCACTCACTCATACAACTCAGTATTTACACACAGTCCCCAGGTTTCAAGGGAGTGAGACATAAATGCTGATTAGACTCCAATTGGTACATTTTATGTTCCTATACCAGTTTTTCTGTGTATAGTTAACTTTAATCATCCACCTGTAAATATTACAGGTGGATGATATACAATGATATACAATGATATTGTAATTTTGTACTAAGAGTATTCACTTATATATTTAATCCAATTGGTACATTTTATGTTCCTATGACAGTTTTTCTTTGTACAGTGGAATCCGCTTATAGTGATCACGGATATAGTAATCAACCGCTTATAGTGTTCAAAAGGCTTGGGACCGAATCATTTCTATACAAATGCTGTTTAAATAATTCGTTTATAGTAATCAAGAAATCCGCTTATAATGTTCATTTTTGGCCATTTTATGAACGTAAACATGTGCAAAAATAATTTTAAAATTATTAAAAATTATTACGTGTAGTTATTGTTATTTTTTTTTACCATGATTCCTTTCTGGACGTCTGCTTCTGCCTAGCTAGCTAACGTAAAGAGTTGACGACCAGGCAGCTAGAACTAGCTTGCGAATGGCTGGAAAAAGAAAATAATTTTCTATGAATGAAAAACGTAATCTCCTCGAGGCATATGATAAGTTGCCAAAAATGAGCCAACGAGATGCTGCGGCGAAGCTTGGCATTCATCAGGCTACCTTGTGGAGTCTAATTAAGCAACGAGAGACAGTCATGAAGGCTAACGACGGAGACCGAAAACGACGGCGCCCGGGCAAAGCACCTGCGGTTGAGGCTGCCCTGGTGAAGTGGATTGATTATGCCCGGTCTCGCAACGCTCCGCTGAGCGGACCCTTGGTCAGGGAGAAGGCTGAGTCATTAGCAACAAGTCTCGGAGAGGAGAGTTTCAAAGTTTCTAGCGGCCGGTTTGAGCGATTTAAAAAGAGGGAGAACATTGTGTTTAAGAAGCTGCACGGAGAGGCTGCTGAGGCTGACACTGTGTCACGCGACGAGTGGCTTGAGCATGATACTGTAATAAAATTCAGTAAATGTGGAAGCTATCCGTTTCATTTCATTGTTCTCATTGAAAAACCATACAAATTATATTCTGCATAAAAAATAAGTGAAATAACGGTAAATTCGGTTTTAGTAATCATCCGCTTATAGTGTTCAAATTGGCTCTGGACAAACGTGACCACTATAAGCGGATTCCACTGTATATAGTTATTTTTAATCATCATCCACTTGTAAATGTCTCTCGAGAACTTGAATTTTGTATTAAGAGTATTCACTAATATACATCTCATATCATTGTCATTATCTGTCCGTTGTTTTTAAAGGGCAATTCAATAAATATTGTTTATCCCTAAAACAATGGTATCTTTTGGTTTGGGTTCTTTTATTGGGATAGTTACCGAAAGCTTCTGGCACCTACAGCCCCACCTAGAATATTTTTCACCAGCCGCCACTGCTTGTGACTGTTCGAACAACTTTCGCCACCTGTTCAAATAGATACAGACTAAATATCTTAAGTTAAATTTGATTTATTGTATGGAGATATCTACTGTTGATTCATTACTGTGTTGTACGAAAACTATGTTTAGTGTTTGACGTTTAGATTATCTGCAGGCCTGCAACGCAAATATAATTATTTGTTTGATTACTATTTCATTATTTCTTAAACTGCCCAACGGAACTGCAGCTTAATTGAGTAACATTAAATGTATTGTTTTTTTCTTTAGGATATTGTCTGTTTTTCTGGACAAAAAAGGTGGGATATATTTTCTCAGTTTCACTACATTGACCGCATCACTTAGCTGCCCCGCAGTAATTCCCAGTTAGTGCTCGCATAACAAACGGCCACACTGAATGCGTTACGTGCGTAGGCGTTGAAAATCAGAATTATTTTGGCGCGTTACGCCAAACGCGCAGCTTTAGCACGTGTAACGCATATACGCACCTAAACCAATGGTTCCCTATGCAAAAATGCAGATTTTCAACGCTCGTAACGCGTTCAGTGTGGCTGTACCTTAACGTGTGACTTTAACAACCAATGAGGATGCAAACCTCTAAATTCACAGGAATAGGCTGCCGTGAACCACCCATTGTCTACAGGTGTATTATGGTTTGTAGAATAACCTTCATATCCTTGATTTTTTTTATATCTAATAAAGGGACTAATAAAGTACATCTTACATTACATTACAAGTATAAAGATACGTACTGTAATGTTCACACTTTTGTGTTTTTAACAAGCCTTAAACAATGTTAACTTTACATCTTATTAAGTTCAGCTTTAATATTGAATGTCTGCTCAGTGAACAAAAAAACTAACAAATGGTGTGTTGAACATCGGAAGGTACATTTATTATTGGATACAGCACAGGAATTACATATTGATCAGGACTCATTGCAGCTTCCTTCTGCAAAATTCTAAATATGACCTTCCGCCCACGCCAAACTTACCTGAATTTGTGACGTAATTAATGGAGAACAACGGAGTAAAACTTGGCAGCCGACTTCAGTTAACACTGAATGAACTCCGCTCAACGTCCAGGACACAAGGATCAGTTGGTACTACAAACGGTACAACTATAGTGTTTGTGAAATATGAAGTCGTGAAAATGGCTGTGTGATTGGCTGGAGGACTTAAAATGACTTGTATTATAATGCTGAATATGGACATGGTTAAAATACTGAAACACACCCCTTTAAAAAGTAAATCAGAAACAATCATGAGGCAATGTTTGAGTCAGCCTGTCTGTCTGTCCTACTTCGGGGTAGTGAGGGTCAAGATGTCTGTCGGCCTGTCCTAGCTCGGGGTATTTATGTGTCCTAGCTGGAGTCGTTAGGGTCAGAATCTGTCTGTCAATCTGTCCTAGCTGGGAAGTTAGGATCTGTCTGTCCTAGCTGGGGGCGGTGGCATTAAGGGAATGTTATCGGAGCAGAAGAATATGAACTTGACTTCAAAGCCACTGTGCTTTGTTGGATCAACATTACCAAAGACAAAAATTCTAATCCTAAAATTAACACAACAAAAATAAATTTAAGGAGAACATTCCTGTACAAAGATTAAAAAAAAAAAAGAATCCATGAAGAATTAGTACATATTCATATAACAACGTTGTATACTTATAGTATAACCATAAAGAAGCTAAGGTTTTGAGTGTATTTCTGAACGCGTTCTTGCAGAGCTGTAGAGGGTTATTGAAGCAGCCATGTCAGTGAGGAAGAATGTTAGTCTTGTAAGATACGTCCCTATTGGTAGGACACTAAATACAGATTCAACGTGTTCTTGATAGCATAATCACATGGCAACAATGGATAATTGTCCATCACTCTGCATTTGCCATGTCTGGCAACAGGAGGGAGCAGTTGAAACCAAATACGATTTCTTCAATAGCAAGCTTTGAATAAATCAGTTTCAACAATCAGTGACTGAAAAGCATGTGGGCCGTAAGCCTAGAGACAGGATTGCAGTAGTCATAATGTTGGAGAAAGGTGAAAGCAACAAAAAAAATTATTCAGCTAATCAAACACGGAAAAGCATCGAGTTCTGCCCTTTTCCTGCTTCTAGACCAATGAAAAGGGAACACAGCATGATTCTGCAGCTCGCACTCTTTAGCTGTTCATTTTACATCCTTCCTTCAAACAAGGTGTAGGGGGGAGGGGTGGCGGTGGGGTCCAGGTGTGCGGGATCTAGGTGTAGACCTAGGAGGTGCCCTCCTTGGGAGAGATGGGACCATGGGACTGGGAGGTGCTGGAGGAGGAGGTGGAGGCAGAGGAGGAGTTCTTCAGCGAGCCCAAAGTCTTACTGAACCAAGAGTTCTTGGCAGCCTGGACCTCGTTCAGCAACACCCCCCTCTGGTGTTCCAGCTCCTGGAAAGGATTTTACATAAAAAAAACGTAAAATGGTTGGAAACAAATAAAGTGTGTGTGTGTGTGTGTGTGTCTACTAGGGTAGTTACTTGGAAAAGTATGTTATTGACCTTATTCCTTCACAACTAGTTCATCGCAATAAGCACGCAAAATGATGAGGCTTTCAAATCCACTAGAAACAACGAAATTGAGCAAAATAGCAAAATTGCATGATATGTGTGGAGTTTAAGCTGAAATATATCCAAATTTCCAGAGTGGATTTTTGAAATTGTGGTATCTTTGGAAAGCTGGCGAAGTGTAGTGTGCATATCTGGTGTATCTAACACCATTTCAAAGCTGTCCACTAGGGAGCGCAACGAAATTGAGCATAAAAGCAAAATCGCATTATATTTGTGGAGATTAAGCTGAAATATCTCCAAATTGCCACAGTGTATTTTTGTAATTCGTGCTATCATTGGAAAGCTGAGGAGATCTAGTGTCCAGATGTGGTGTAATATATGACGCCATTTCAAAGCTGTCAACTAGGAGGCGCAACGAAATTGAGAAAAATAGCAAAATCGCATATGTGTGGAGTTTAAGCTGAAATACCTCCAAATTTCCAGTGGATTTTAGAAATTGTGGTATCGTTGGAAAGCTGGCAAGGTCTAGTGTCCATATGTGGCGTAATATCTAATTTCAAATATGTCCACTAGGAGGCGCAACGAAATTGAGTAAAATAGCAAAATCGCACAATATGTGTGGAATTTAAGCGGAATTATCTCCAAATTGCCAAAGTCGATTTTTGAATTTTTGGTATGATTAGAAAGCTGAGGAGGTCCGGTGTCCACATGTGGTGTAATATATAACGCCATTTCAAAGCTGTCCACTGGGAGGCACAACGAAATTGAGCAAAATAGCAAAATCTGTGGAGTTTAAGCTGAAATATCTCCAAGTTTCCACAGTGGATTTTTGAAATTGTGGTATCTTTGTGTGACCCATATGGAATATAGGGCTACTAAACCCTTTATTATTTAAAGATGCAATTGCTTGTGTTCTCCAGTAGGGAGCGCTCAACATAATTCCAGTAGCAGGAAATTACACGTGAGCACCCCGTTTCCAGGTTGTCACCTTGAACCGTAACATTGGACAGACAGCAGGTATTAAACACAACAGAGAATCTCCCGGTATAAAACGCCATAAATTAATATTACAACCTTGATTAATTCAGTCATAAAAATGTCCATGATATTAATAAGGCGTTTTATTAGGACCTGAACATTGAAAATAGAAGATAACTACCGTGAATTATATTGTTCACTTGAATCTCCGGTGAGTGTTGCCCATGCCAATGCTAATGTATTGTTGCTTAGTACTAAAGAGAACAAGATACTATAAAAGCTATTTGAGTTCAGATACCTTTTTAAGTATACTTTTGTGTTCATGGTGTCATTTTTAAATGTGTTTAATAAATTGCTAATGCGATCGCTAATCGTTAGCTACATGCTAAGTGCTAGCTGCTAATCGTTCATACCAGGCTAATTGTATGCTAATAGTAGCGAAGGTCAATCACTATGCTAAGGACGCATCCTAGTTACTAGAGCAGCATAGACATGATGATGAAACCTTAAAGATGAACTGAACTGATATTTGAGGTTTAGTTGATATAACAGATGCATTGTCTGCCTTCTCATTGGTACAATAACTAAAAATGGCTGAACTTGCTAAAAGGGTATAAATTGTACATCGAAAGTGTTACAGGGCGCCGCCATGTTGGATTTCAACAATCAGCTTTGTCACTGGCATGATAACCTACTCCTACTCTGTGGCTCTAGCAGCCATAACAGGTAATTCACCTTTCGCTAAGCCCCGCCCCCCTTGGTTACTGTTGCTAAGTCCGACAAGCGAGTTACTGATTTCAACATGGCGTTTTTGACAGCTCTTCCAGCTGAACTGCTGTCCGGGTTTTATAAAGCAGCAAATGCTGTTTCTGACTGAAGTAGACAATTTGCCTTTACAATATGCCTTTGAGGGTTGCATACAGGACATCAAGGTAACAAAAAAATAGCACAATGCGATAACAATAGAGGCAAAAGCCTATTGATCACAATCAAAAAGTGAGTTGCCACATCAGCTGATGATCAAGACGGAGGCTTGCACAAATGATATCAACGAGCAACACTGTTTCTGTAAAGCTGGGTAGGTCTATATTCACTATTATCGTCGTTATTATAACGCAAAAGCACAAAGCATGTATAACATTGTATAGCATTATATGCTAGCGTATCATAACCATAATAGTCAACGTTAGCAGGCTAGCTGTAATTAACGAGGTGATCTTTCGTTAGCTCCGCAGGGTTCTGCTCCTACATCATTGGGCTTATCCATACCCTGGACCTCTGTAAGACGCCAACATGTCTATAGGCCTACTACTACAGTCCTCCACAAGCTTACCAACACAGTGGCATAAACCCAGAGGTGTCAAAGTAACACCACAGCCCGTGACAGCAATTGTTGTGGCCAGGGCCAAGACAGACAGAAAAAGGAGACCCATCTTCTGCCAATACAACAACGACAGGTAAGAAAACTCTTGTTTTTAAACACACCTTATTTCCTTCTTCCACATAGTAAACAATTCAACTTACTGTGATGAGATGAAGCTTGTACTCCAGATCAGATAACATAATTAGGAATGTATAATTTTGTATTGATCAGATTGATAGAATTAGGTTAGGAGAAGTACCCTCTTGTAGGGCTGGGCGATATGACGATATATATCGTGTGATGATATAAAAATGTCTATCGTTTCATATTATGCTCTATCGTTTATATCGTCTTGTCGCAAATCACACTCATTACGGTAATATTTTAAGTCATTTGGACGACGCTTTACATTCTCCCACACGGCACATGAAGGCAACACAAACAAACATGGAGGAGAGTGAACGTGACAATTCTGAACAGCAGAAGGACTCTGATGACCAGCCAAGACAAAGTGAGCTCGTACCTAAAAGAGGGGCTACTTCTATCGCATGGACGTGGTTTGGGTTTGAAAAGTCGGACACGGACCAGAAAAACGTACTTTGTAAAGTATGCCGCAAACCGGTCCCCTCACCAGACTCAAACACCACCAACCTATTTTACCACCTACGAATGAATCACGACAAACAGTACGGAGAGTGTCTACGGATGAAATCCACAAAAGTACAGTCGTCGAGTGCTCAAAACGTACTTGTTATATTCTATATATTTATATTGTGAGCCTTATTTTGCTGCATTGGTCCCAACATGAAAGTGTTCCATGTTTACATTTCGTATTTTATCTACCAATATTTATGTTAGGCCTGTATTCATTTTTGTTTGCGGCTACAATACAAAGTTCTACTGTTAAAGACTATTGGTATGGTTGGTTTTAATATTTTTGAAAACCAACCAAAAAAGAGTGTTTTATATTTACCTTTTTATATTTATACATTCATATTTTATATTTTGTTGCATGCATAATTTGCACAAAGGTTCTAAATAAAACGAGAAAAATAATCACGAGTAAGTGGATAGAGTAAGAGTATATAATTCAAAATGTAATACGAAATAGGCCTTTCCATGTGGTCATTTTATATAAACTATTTATTCATTGAATTTACAGAAAATGTGCTATATCGTGATAGATATCGTTATCGGGATATGAATGACCTATATCGGGATATGATATTTTGGTCAGATCGCCCAGCCCTACCCTCTTGGAAGTGGCTTTAGCTACCAGGTAAAGCAGTTAATCCTAAACTGATAAAGATTAGGACTTATTTCTTATCATTTGCAGGTAGAGATTTTATTACAGTCACATAGATACATTTCATTTCATTCATTCATTCAATTCAGTAGCTTATTTTAGCGTCTCTTTGTGTAGAGACATAATGATCCGCTAGATAGAGCCTATGCCTTTATAATGTGCGCCTGGAAATTTGGCAGCATACAGACTACAAACCATATTTGATTTATGTTTCCAAGCCTGACATCCTTCCAGAAACTATTTTACATTTCTTCACTTTGGCGATAGCTCTTTCCACATGTACTCGGTGTTTGGCTTTTTTCTTTGTCATCTCAACATCTGTAGCTGGCATTTGACTATTTGATTTGGCAATGGGAGGAATGTTCAAATTAAGGCCTAGCTCATTCACATCCTTCTCAATAAGAAAGCTTTTATCAACCATGAGCCCATCGCCTGCCTTAAGGTAGCCACACTGAAGCAGACCTTTCAGTAAATCCTTGACTCCACATTGTCTAAATATTTCTTGGTCAGAGATTGATCCATTGAAAAGTGTTGATACAAAGATAATGGAGCCACAAGGATCACAGGCAATCAGACACTTAAGCGTATTGGTAGTTGGTAGGCATGTTTTCTGTTATGCTGTCCCTGTGCGGCCAAATAGACAAGTTGCCTAGCTTACCATACATGAAATCAATCCGCGAATTGGATAAAGTGCCAACGCTTTGCACTGGAATTTGACATTTGAAGGCAAGCTCTGTCAGATCAAAGTTTTGCCTCAGCTTAATCAGTGTGAGTAGGAACTGTTGTCGTGGGTAAAGGGGGGTGTCATGAATATTTGGCCTGTTAAGCCCTTTGAGACTGTAATGGTGATTAAGGGCTATACAGTCGTAAAGGCATGAGGTTGACCTGCTGATCTACTTTGTGATATGTCACAGGGATAAATGTTTTTGGATCCTTTGCAGTACTGGGTAACCTGAAAAATGCACACAGCTTATTAAACTCATCATAACTAAAGCCTGTGCAATACTTGAAGTACTCAGACATATCACAGTTGCATAAAGTCTCCGGTGTGAGTGGGTACGGTCCCTGAGTGGGTGTGGGTGTGGCGTGGGTGAGTGGACAAGGTGCTTGACAACTTTGTATCTTTTCCCTCAGTAAGGCATTTTCTTTTTCCTTTTCAGCGAGTTGCCTCTTAAGTCTTTTCACTTCATCTTCCTCTGTGCGATCTTGGTCCTCTGTGTGAACCTGGTCCACTGTGCAGAAACATAATTATAAAAAGATTACAACAGGATGAAAACATAATGCAAGTAATCAATTGTAAATATTTGTTTTCTTCTTTGCATGTGCAGCTCCCACTTATGGACAGTTGGCAAAAATCCTCCCAATCAAACTCTACTGGTGATGACTTCCCAGCATTCCCTTTCCCACCACTGCCAGGCACTTTCTATACTGTCCTTTCTAAAGTGCAGATGGAAATGTTTAACACTATGATGGTCTCCAAGTCTGAGGCAGAGGCGCTTGAGAAAGAGATCAGACAGCAAAGTAGCAACAACATATGGCATCATGTCCGCTCTACTCGCCTTACTTCAACTTCATTCAAGAGAATATTCTCGAGGAGAGCAGACTTCGAAAAGCTTGCCACCATTATGCAGAGGAAAAAGAAGAACATCTGTACTGAAGCAATGAGGAGAGGCATAGAGCTTGAACCAGCTGGTGCAGCCCAGTACTCTGGCAACAAAGTTCAAATTTGTGGATTGGTTGTTAACCCTGACGCCCCCCATTTAGGTACATCCCCTGACAGAAGAGTTCAGAGCGATGACGACAAAACCTATGGGCTTCTGGAAATTAAGTGCCTGATGCAAATCACATACACCAATTACCAGTACATTGAAAAGCTTAGTGATAACACCTACAGGCTTAAGCGTACACATGAGTATTATTTTCAGATCATGGGAAAGTTGGGGATAACTGGTATGCCATGGTGTGACCTTTTTGTTTAATGTGATGGTGACTATCACCTGGAGCAAATTCATTTTGAGGCAGAGATGTGGGGGAAAATTAAAGCAAGGCTAGACTGGTACTTTTTTGAGCACTTTTTACCAATAATGTGCAATGGATCCTTATAGTCACATGAACTCATACCTGTTTCAATGACCATGGGCCTCTCCTCCGTTGCGGTGTCCTCCACTAATGAGCCTGATGTTGTGGTGATCTCTCTGTAATATACATGATACAAATTAGAGTATTTGATGCTACTCCGATGTTGTGTTGTGGCTGTGATGTTTTTCTATAATAAAGTTGTTATTCTATTACATAAATTTAACCTTTTAGTCTGAGGTCTTCGACATTTCACTGGAATTTCTCTACCAGATGGAACAGCAGGAACTGGATTTGGGTAGTCGAGACTTGGCTCCCCATTGACAAAGTGCTGAAATAGCAAGAGAAAATATTGTTGAACTGGCAACACAGTGAAGATATTCACTTAGAAAACAGCCATAACAGTTGGTCTGTAACATATTAACGTTAGGTGTTTGGATGGACCATGACAAGTCAACAATCTAGCTCTAGCTCTGTTACAATGTTGTCAAAAATAGAATCCAGACTTTAGCATTTAGCACTACTCGATTGCTAAGCTATCGCTAAGGTTGCTTGCTACAAGCTAGCGCCTATGATTCCTCATAATTTGGGTTAGCGAGCCAAATGTATAGATTAAAATCACAGAATACCGAATCGTTTAACTTAATTGTAGGGTACGTTGAAGACAAAAGTCTTACCTTTGAACACACAAAAGTGTGCCGGTCGATCCTTGAGGGGTTCAGCTGAGAGTGAGGATGTCCACAAAGTTTTATCCACAGGCGACACTTGTCAGGCTTTGATTTTGGTTTGGGGAAGGGGAAAAAACGCACACCCCCCTCCAACCTCTCTGGGTAACGACTATCAGTCTTACAAGTGCCCCAGGCACAACGTTTAACCATCTTTCTCATAGTCTAAAAAACGACAGTGTTAAAAGACGAAAGTACGAAAATCTGAGACACAGTCAATGGAGCACTGTCATGAAAGTGTCTGAGCTTAGTCGGAGACGGCTTTTGGCTCCGCTGTGATTGGCCAGTCTGCATTCTAGGGTGTGGCTTAGCGAAAGGCGAATTGTCACAATGTCAAACTTTTGTCATGGACCACTAGATGTTGCCAATTCTGACTCTGGTCTCTGTGTTTATTCTGTCTAAATTATGTCTCTGGTTAAGCAGACACACCTGCCCCCTGTTCTAATTAACATAATGAGTCAGGCTTTGAGGTAGGGCTGCACGATTTGGGCATAATATGATATCCCGATATTTTAATAATCACCTGTGCAAAAAAAAAAGCTGTAGGTTACACAGCTTCTCCCTCCCTTCTCCGTTCCATTTGGGAACATGTTTGGTTTAATTTCGCTTGTTTCGTATATTTTAATTAATTAATTAAGGGCGCCACCAGAGGGTGCCCCCAACACATTTTCCGCCCTATGCGATTGCCTAGGTCGCCTATGCCGAACGCCGGCCCTGGTTTCGGGGCAGAAGAAGCTGTCGCGGCCGGTGATGCAGCAGCAGAGTTTTACGCATTCCTCATACTGCACTATGTGCCGCTGCTGTAAATGGTGGAACACATTTGTCGTGCTTCCACTTTTAGAGGTTTTGCTACACTCTCTCTCTACAGATGACCTGCAGCTGCTGCTCATCTGTTTTTTAAACCCGAACCATTTCCATATTATGGAGCCGTTGGTTCTCCTCTTTGAAACAATTTCGTCTCACGCCGCCGTCACGTTTTCTTTAACGATATTCTCCATGCATGTTGTGTTGTGTGGGGGCGGTGGGGGCGGGAATGAGGCGTCTTTGCACACGGCACGTTCGGAAGGACAGAGTGGGAGGGGGAGGGGTTGCGCTCACAGTCTCCAAGGCAAACACAGGTGGAAACTGAGGTGGACTGACCATTTTAACGCATATATCGATGTAAACGATATTGTCAAATCTTGTATCCCCTTGGAAATTATATCGATATATCTTACATAGTCGATATATCCTGCAGCCCTACTCTGAGACTCGCTGAAATGGCTACGGAAAAGCAAACAACCAGGTCTACAGGAGGATCATCTTATTGCATTGCCCCTGGCTGCAGTAATGAATTATATAGGGCCAAGGCAGCTGGGGTAATCATACATTTCCACAGGCTACCTTTGAATAGGAAACCAGCCCTTAATAGATGGCTGGCAGCCTTAAAACTGACTAACCCTCCGATTGCCCCTGTCATGTCAATCTCCACAAGCTAGCACTCCGACCATAAAGTGTATAAACTATTACTCAGACGATATCCCAGATCTATGTTTCCAAGCTGCTAATGCGGGTCTGTAAACAGAATTTCCACAAATGTCCCTTTCCACTCACCCTGATGTTCGCCGACTAGCCGATTGCTGATGAGATGCGGGAGTTAAACTCGAAGAAGTAGTTACATAGTAAGATGTATCTGTGCAATATCCATCTGTGCAATATCCATCAATTTCCACCAGAAAGTAAACCTCCAACATCCACCTAAAGTAAACGTGACACTCGTGAATCCGCCTCGCATCTATGCTCATCCACGGGTGTATCACCCAAAGTGCATCTAACATGTCTTTCAGGTCCCGTCCACCCGGAGCAGATTATTTTGTGAAACCATGTCTTTAATAACCATGTTATTAGCCTGATAATAAACCATGTTCTTTAATAGGTCCAATGTCCTCCACGACTTGAATGTTTTTATACAGCGCGCAGGCTGGATGCGCGCAGGCTTGATGCGCTCAGGCTTGATGCGCTCCACTTTCTTTTGTGGAAAACTAGTGCCTTGAATATGTAGGTACTACAGCGTTTGTACAGCTCGTTGCTCTTCTGCAATGACTCCGTCTTTACGGAGATATTCCTGAAATGCATCAAAGGAAAACGGAGGGGGAAAGGCGTTTTCGCCTTGTTACTTGGTTGCTATTCATGAGCGCTCCAGTGTCTCCGCTCGGACGTCCCTTACTGTGCGTTCACACTAAACGAGACATTTGTCGCCCGTTCGCGTTGTCTGCGAAGTTTTGTCGCGCCACAAATCCTAATCTGTCGCTGTGCACGTTCTGCGGCGGAGGACCGGACGCGGTCTATTCATAATACTGTAATGACCACGGAAGAGGCAGTGAATGAAGTATTGATTAGACAGAGATTTATTAGATAGGCCTGCCTAATAAACCGTTGGAACACACAAGACCGGAAACCATAGCAACGCCGGTAAACAAACCCTGAGAAGCCCAATCCCTATGAGCTCCCCGCACTACGGCCATCCGGAGGCGCACAGATATTATTTGGCCGTGATATTATATATACAATTATATTATATACTATTATTTATAGAGCTCCGGGAGTCGCAAACGGCACCAATCACTTTCTCCTCCATTGCTGCAGTTCACCCCGGACTGCACTGCACTGAGTTTTACGGTTGAACGCTGATTGGCTGTTTACGTTACACATGTCAACTCAATGGCCACGCTGTTGAACGCTGATTGGATCACGTGAAATTCGCGTCAAAGTTGAAATGTTTCATCAACCCGAGCAGTAATAATAGGGCAGAGGTGGTGGAGAACGATATAGTGTGGCCCGAAAGAGGCACATTGCCAAGCAGAGAAAATGGGCCCTTGAAAGGCTTGTCCAGGCCAAAAAGATGAAAAATGAAATTAATAAGTTCCATCCACTATAAATTAAGTTATAGTGGATAGACCTTTTTACATTTAAAATGTTCTTTACTGACCAGTTGATGGGTTAATAAATGTGCCATTTTTACCGTAAGAAAATGTTATCTTTTCCCTTTATTTTCTTCATGGACTAAACCCGAATGCTTAATTTACATGTTAAAATAGCAAAATTTGGCTGGGGGGGATGCCCCCAGACCCCCATACTACAGTTTAGTTTGTCATCTTTTTCAACCCAAATGAGTTTGCAGGTATGTTAATATAGAATGTGTAAGGGTATTCGTTTTCTTGTAGCATTATTCGTAACATAGTTGTAGCAGTGCAAATGGATAAAATAAGAAGATTAAGATTAAGAGAATACATAAAAAAAGTAATTATCCAATATAGAGATGAGCAAAGAGCTGAGGACTGAGCAGTAGGGTTAAGATTAGGACCACACAGGAGACGGTAAACCCTCTGGTAGCCTACCTGTATCCTGCACTTGGCCTCCACCAGCTGCAGCTTGGTTTGGGCCAGCTCAAGCTCCAGCTCCCTCAGCTGATCCATCAGGGAGTCCTTCTCATCATCTCCCCGGCTGGCCCTGAGGCCCTCCTGGCTCGGGGCCAGCGTGTGGAGGGGTCCCTCAGCAGAAAACACATCCCTGCATCGCTCACAGGACATCACCTTACTCTGCACCACACACACACACACACACACACACACACACACACACACACACACACACACACACACACACACACACACACACACACACACACACACACACACACACACACACACACACAGCAGCCTGTCTTTAAGGCTATCTATAAGCTGTCTTTAAGGCTATCTATAAGCTGTCTTTAAGGCTAGCTAATACCTTAATATCTTTAGAGGATAACACAGGATTTTTCAACCTAGACCATACACTCACATTATTTTGGGTCTATGTGACTAATGTGGACAAACAATTTTGTATTGGTCCAGTTTTGCACAAGAGCGTTTAAGCCCTTACAGCCCGTTCGCAGCTGCAATGTAACCCTAAGGGGAAAAGCAACACGTCAATGTATGTCCCCTAAAAGTAGTCCCTTTGTCCCAATATGGTTGGAAAATAGGTTCCAGATTTTCAGATACTAGCTGAATATCTTTACGGCTAGCTTTTAGCTGAATATCGTCCAGCTAGTAACTAGCTGTCTTTAAAGCTAGCTACTTGGGGAAAGTGGCGTCTCACCCGTACGATGTCCATTTCCTCTTTAGTGGCGACCTGCTGCTTCTCCAGGCGACTGCTCAGCTGGGAGCAGATCTGTCCCATTCACACAGAGACAACATTTAGTCACCATGCCAACACCAACCCAGCACCTGACACCTCTTTTATTCAAAAAGGTTCAGGTTCAGTTCATCAAAGTCAAAATCTGTCAAAAATTTTGAAAAGAAAGTCTGCATGTACGGCAAGAAACTGAATGCAGTATGTGACCTTTTGCTTTTGGGGGCATCCTACCTGTTTGTATTCCGCAATGATAGCTGTCGTTTTCTTGATCTCCGACTCTGCTTTCTCAAGCTCTCTCCTGAACACCTCCTTCAGCTGGGAGAGAGAATAATTTAATCAAAGAAACAATAGAGTCTATCACTGTGTGGCTCATACGATGGGGCAGACTTGTTAGGACAGATGGTGCACTCATTAGGACAAATAGTGGACTCCTGAGGACAGATAGAGGACTCATTAGGACCAATCTAACCTGTTAGGGCAGATAGAAGATTTGTTGGGGTGTGTAGAAGACATCCACCAGGATGGAAAAAGGACTCTTCTTTGGGGGTAGAAGGAAGACCAGATAGTGCAAACCATAGGAGAGGTAGAAATGTTAGAATGGAGGACGAACCTGCGCCGTCTCCTCGTCTTGTCTCCTCTTCTCCTCCTCTGTCTCCACAAGGCGCTCCTTGGTGTTCAGCAGCTCTTTGTTCAGAACATCAGCCTTGTCCTCCACCTGCAACCCCCCCCCACACACACACACACACACACACACACACACACACACACACACACACACACACACACACACACACACACACACACACACACACACACACACACACACACACACGCGGCTGATCAGCAAGTGCTTAGACATCTCATCCAATATGCTGTCACATTATGGCATTATAATGGGAGCCTTATTAATCCTGATGGTTCCCATGTTCTCAAAGTTTAGTGTGTGTGTGTATGTGTTTGTTGGTTTCAGTGCGTGCCCGGCTGTCTCGTGTGTGTGTGTGTGTGTGTGTGTGTGTGTGTGTGTGTGTGTGTGTGTGTGTGTGTGTGTGTGTGTGTGTGTGTGTGTGTGTTCTGGTGCAGGTGCTACCTCAGGCAGTGCTTGAGGAACCACATGCAATGTGAGTGAGTGAGTGAGTGAGTGAGGGACCTGGTCCAGGTGGTTCCTCAGGGAGATCTTGCTGGTGACTAGCTCGTGGGCGAGGTCATCGTTCTCCTGCTCCAGACGCATGCTGGCCTCCTGTAGTCGCCGGTTCTCCCTCTGCACACACCAACACATATACATACACATTTGGTACACACAAACAAACGACCACACACACATGTAGAAACATACACACACATTAGGTATACACTCAAACCAACACACTCACACACCCACTTTCAACATGAAGAAACACTAACAGATTCAACTTGTTTCCTCAAAGTTTAAAATAAGCAAAGTAGCGGAAGAAAAAAACCTAATGGGTTATGTGTTCCAATAAAGTATTCTGTAACATCACATAATACATTCTATACCATCCCTATGATTACCCACAAGTATTTGTTGTCAGAGTGCTAGCAAAATGCTAGCATTATTGTTATGCTAAAAATATCTGAACACCGTATTCTGTCTGTCTGTTTAGGCTATAAATAAAATATCAAACAGAAGCTACATAAGCCAATAAGTTGTTTAACAACAATATACATAACCACACCATTCCTTTCAGAACTATACATGTGACGTGTACAGGATGCACAAATATTTAATAGAGACCATTTCCAATAGAAAAAAGCGACCAGGAGTGATTTTAAAACACTAAAAATAGCTGCCTCCCCCCTCACAAAATTGACAGAATCACAAATAGACGGTATCTAATAATAGCATTTCCCTGAATCTTCAGTTCCTGCTGCCACTCCATTTAGCATGTGTTCTCACGTGTGCTCACTAGTTCTTGGAAAAGTTACTCTGCATACCATGGGACGGCTTAGAGCAGTAGGTGTGTTTGTGTTCTGTACCTGGTAGCGGTCTATGGGGTCCTCCTGCTGTAGCTGGCTGACTTTCTGGGTCTGGTACTCCTTCTCATACTTCTTCAGCTTCTTCGTGGGAACCTGCAGACAGACAGACAGACAGACAGACAGACAGACAGACAGACAGACAGACAGACAGACAGACAGACAGGTTGTGAGGAGACATAAATAAAGACTGCTGTTTATAGAGCAAAAAAATCATTCTGAGTTTTGGCAAACATAAAAAAAAATATATTTATCATAGCACTTTTATCTGGGTCTTATTTACAACTTCATTACACACATTCTTTAGGCAGGTATAACTTGCCATGGCACCCGCTGATTGTTACAGGTCTGTCCCTGGGGGGAGGGGCTCCGGTCACATGACCCCTTTCCCCTGGACTCTGCTCTCTCTGTGTGTCTGTATGTCTGTGTGTCTCTGTGTCTTGCAGGTATGTACAGGGCCACAGGAGCAGTGCGTAGTTAGCTCTCTTATAGTAAGTAATTTAGAAAGTGCCACAGACTTATCTCTCAAAATGTTGCACCAAAGTGTGGAAGTACCAGAAATCGTGACATTAAATAACAATAAGAATGATGTAAGTGAATGTGCCGAGTCACTACAGCACAAGAGCATGGATAGCGCTGGACTGGGACCAACGTGGTCCATTTCCTTGTCTACAACAAACAAGCTGCGAAGCTGATTGGCTGAAAGGGGCCAAAGGAGGGCGGGGGATAGAATAACTCTGATACACTACGGAAACGGGTGAGAGACAGATGACTAGAGAGCGAGGGACAGCGACAGAGAGAGGGGGTAGATTTGAGGTAAAGAGAGTGAGACCAAGAGGGAGAGAGGGATGTAAAGAGAGAGACAGAGAGGGAGAGGGATATTTGCTTTGATGATGGCATCAGTATTTAGTAAAACTTGCAAAAATCTGCCAAAATGTGCAGATTTCGGTCTCCCTTTCTTTAGCTCAGTTGCAATAGGAACCTGGTGGCAGGCAGCATTGGTTGTTGCAGAAGTAGCAACGGTAGGGCAATAACGGGGTGAGGGACGAGGATATGGAACTCAAAGCCAGGGTCAGCGGTTTAGGTCAGCGGTTAATGCATAATGTATAAGAACCACCAGGAACGTCTCTGAAAAGTGTTCTCATGTTTGCTTGCAAAGATGATTTGATAAAAAAAAAAGAAGCAGATATCCTATTTTTTGGCTTTCAACAACACTCTCTTGCACACCAAACACATATACCGTATTTTCCGGACTATACGTCGCTCCCGAGTATTAGTTGCATCAGTCAAAAAATGCTCCATGACGAGGAAAAAAACATATATACGTCGCATCGGTGTATAAGTCGCATTTATTTGTAAACATTTAAACAAGAACGTAAAGGCCCTTTCCCATTCCTTTGCTCTAAAGAAAATCTCAGCCCTAGCCCTCGCTGTTGAGCGTGCACGCACCGTGGAGCAATGTCCCAATACCACTTTAAGGTAGCTTTAAGGGGTAAGGGGGAGGGCTAACATCCCCTCAAAATTGAGATTTTCGATGGGCACCCTCAAAGGTTGAATCTCATTCCTTTGCTTGCTTCAAAATCTCAGACCTAACCCTCGCTGTTGCGCGTTCACGTGCCGTGGAGCCATGTCCCATTACCATTTTAAAGGTAGTTTAAGGGGTAGGGGGAGGGCTAACATCCCCTCAAAATTTAGATTTTCGATGGGCACCCTCAAAGCGCTTCAGTTTTGACTTGCTCCCACAATACCTTGTGAGAAAACGGAAAATCAAGAAAAAAAAAAAATCGTGTTTTCTCTGTAATTAACTAGTAATTATTTTATTAATTATACTCTGCATACTCTGCGAAGCCCGGCCGCGGACTCTCGGAAGATCGCGAAAGTCTGTGGCCGACTTTCGCGGAAGATCGCGAAAGTCCGCGGCCGACTTTCAAGGGCCGCCCGACCCCGGTATTCGGCCGGGCTGCAGAGCCCGATCACGGGCTCTGCAGCCCGGCCATCGCCCGATCACGGGCTCTGCAGCCCGGCCATCGCCCGGTCTGCAGACCGGGCTGCATACGACCGGGCTGGATATCATGTTGTATGATATCCAGATCTTCCATGTTCTAGTGACTCCAGGTTAAAAATAAGCTTTATACTAATATATTATATTATATTAGTAATATTCTAATAGTATATATACTAATATATTATATTATATTAGTAATATTCTATAAGTATTATTATACTAATATATTATATTATATTAGTAATATTACATGGTTAATCAATGCATTTTTTGGCAGGACTATATTGTGTACATAGCTATTATATATCGTACATAACATATGGCCATATCAACCAGTTCTGGCATATAATTCCTATTTCCTTCTTATTCGTTTTCTTTCACGACTTCGTTGAGTCCACTGCCACCAGCCCCCCCCCACCTCTCCCTCATGCTCCTCCACCCCAGGCACCTCTTCCACCACCCCAGACACCCCTTCCAAGAGGAGAGTGCCAGGGGGCAGGCGACGCATGAGGAGAGCGAGGCAAAGTTGGCGGAATGGTGGAGAAGATGTGATTCTCCACCATTCTCTCAAAAGCTGAGAGAGAGTGTGTTGTTTGTATTTTTAGGTGTGCGTGTGTGTGTATTTTTAGATGCATGTGTGTGTATTTTTAGATGTGTGGTTCAGTGTTTCTTATTTAAATAAAGTGTTTCTTCTAAAGTGTTCTTGTTCATAACCGATTATTATCTAAGGGTGCACTCACACTAGGCCATCTGGCCGTGGCCGTGGCCGTTTTAGCACCTAACCGTGCTCAAATCTGCCAGTGTGAGTGTGGCCAGTCTGGCCAGGCCGGGCCAATTTGGCCACTTGGGAGAGGTGTGCTGCTACGGGCCGCTACGGTACAGATGCTTATGAGCCGACACGCGCTACGCAACCTGAGCTGGATGACGTATAGTCAATGCGACGACCACGGACATAATAAAGGCGACGAGCCTTCTTTCCCATTAAACGGTAAACATCACGTCAAGCGGTTCAACTGTTGGTGTGTTCACTGTGTTGTTGTCCATTGTTGTTAAAACTCTGACTGGCGGCAGACTTTATTATGGTCCATGCAGCGGACGCTTGGTGATGACGTGTTACGACGTGATGACGTATGTACAAGAGCCTTCCGTGGCCAGGCCACAGCTGCAACGGCCACGGCCAGACGGCCTAGTGTGAGTGCAGGCCAGAGAACAATGGGGCCATTTGAGCACGGTGTGCTCAAATGGTGTGAAGGTGTGAAAACGGCCAACGGCCACGGCCAGATGGCCTAGTGTGAGTGCACCCTAATACCACCTTTAACATGTAGCTAAGTGACATTCAAAATAAAGGTATATTACGAGGGACAAATAGTATTATTTTTTTAATTAATTAATTATAACACTTTATTTAAACATGCCAATTACAAAATATAAATACCATTTCAGGTTAAACATCTTTACAATGGGTCTTGCTCGTTGCCCGAGACAATGGCAGCCGGTCTGTCACTTGTAACATTACCAGGGGTCTGGTTATCTGCTAGGGGGCACGGGGAGGCCATGATGACGTCACAGGGTAGGGTTGTCCCATTTGGTAGGGGATCGGTTAGGGGTAGCAATGAGGGGTAGCAATGAGGGGTAGCAATGAGCAATGAGGATTAGGGTTGAGATGTAAGGTTGAGACAGTGAGCAAAGAAACGGGATTGGGCCTTAGTCTGGAGAGACTGAATAAAATTGCAATAGCAATATAGGCTATATATAAACATAACAAGTGATATTCATCTCCTAGGCAACTTCCTGGGCATGGAGACGCAACTGCACCGTTGATAAGCCCCGGCCAGCAGCACGCTGTTCAATGACGGACTCTCTAAAATCGACGCCACTTCGACCTGGGCGGGACTTTACGTCCTACGTCACTCGCTATGGGTGTGCATGTGTGCGTGTAGCCGTTTGTCTCAGGGATCTGTGCACGAACTCCCTTGCACTACAGGATTACGAGCGTCAGTGTGGTACGTGATGGAGGGTGGGTGACATTCCTACAGTCTGTGATGATATTTCTACAAATGACTTACTATTTCTAGCGATTAACATGACGAAACAACACGAACTAAGCTAACATTAGACGATAGCCATACCAGATAACGCCATACCAGCTAACCCTAACTATTTCTAATAAACTCTGAACCATTTTGCAACAGACAACTGTGTGTTGGTGTGTCTTATTGCTTCCCACGTCTGCGTCTGCATCTTTCCCACTCCTGGCTAATATAGTTTCAGCTTTTGTACTGTATATCAGAAATGATCACCCTGTACCACACTGCTGACTTGTTGATGTTTTGTGAGCACTCACGCATTTCTCTAGGTATCTTAAGTTTCCTACTGGAGTCATCAAAACTTTGGACTTTGTTATTGTAAGAAATATTGTGTTGCAAAAACACTTTGTGTCTTACCGTTACCCTAACCTTAACCCCAGTAACATTTCTTCATCATAAACTACAAGTTACGCAAAATGGCATACAAACATCCAGTCCAATATGAAAGAAAAAAGCTGGCTTCATTAAGAAATCAAACCCCTTATCCCCGCGTTAATGAGTTGTTCTCTGACCACTAACCCATCAGGTCTTAGTACATGCGATTCAAGAGTTAACCACTTGACAATCTTTAAACTTCGGTTGCCTAGAAATTGTAAAGACAGTGATGTGTGTACATTGTGCGACTATCCGTCACTTGCGATGTGTGTGCAGTCCAAAATGAAAGAAAAAACCTTGCATCACTAGGGAATCGAACCCCCAATCATCAGTTGGTCGTTGGTAACTTTAAACAAAGAGATCGCATTTTGTTTAACTGCTAACTAACAAACGGGTTTATGCGTTCACTGAACAAAGATTATGGAAATAAAAGACCACTTTTCCATCAGAAAAATCATCAGAACCGTTATTACCAACCCATAGACACTAAAAGCCAAAACCTTTCTCACATGCACACCCATCGTGAGTGACGGCTACGCGCACACATGCACACCCATATCGAGTGACGTAGGACGTAAAGTCCCGCCCAGGTCGAAGTGGCGTCGATTTAGAGAGTCCCGTTCAATGACCCATCTGTGGACTCGTTCCTCCAGCTCTGGCCATCGGGCTTTCAGCCCCCGGTTAGCTTTCTTTGTTTTTTTCATCGCAATTAGAGTTTCCTCGGCTTTTCGCCAGTCCCGGACAAGTTTTTCACTCACCCCAAACTTTCTTTCTGTTGCTCGATTGCCGTTTTCGGCTGCATACTTTATAATCTGCAGTTTAAATTGTGCAGTATAGCTTTTTCTTTTTGGCTGCATTTTATTTTGTGTTCTCTTTTGTTTTGTCTACGGTCTAGTTTATTTATAATTTATTCGGTGGTGCAGTAGGCTTGCAGCGTTCAGTTGTAGGCCTAATGAATGACGGTGCCATCTTGCGGCCGAAGATTATGTACGCACAATTTTGGCATATAAGTCGCTTCGAAATATAAGTCGCAGGGCAAGCCAAACTACAAAAAAACCGCGACTTATAGTCCGGAAAATACGGTACACACACATACACAATGCCATTGACTTCAAAATACAACTATAATTGAAACTAACTTCCATGCTCACGCACTTGCACACACACACAAATCTACCCGATCTGTTACATTCCGGGAAATATGACAGAGAGACACCGACATAAAGAAAGAGGCACAGAAGGAGAGACAGATAATAATATCTATGAAGAATTATAGATAGAGTGGTAGATAGGGAGAGAGAGGTACAGAGAGAGCGAGAGGTAGTGAGAGAGCGAGAGGTTGAGAGAGAGCGAGAGGTAGAGCGAAAGAGAGAGGTAGAGCGAGAGACAGAGAGAGAGTTAGAGAGAGAGGTAGAGAGGTAGAGCGAGAGAAAGAGAGAGAGAGGTAGAGAGAGAGAGAAAATAGTAAGAGAGAGCCAGAGCGAAAGAGAGACAAAGAGCTGGATGGAGAGTGTGTTAGAGAGAGGTTAGGCAGCAGGCAGACCTACCCCAGGCCAGTGCCGTTTGGTATGTGCCAGCATGTTCACCAGCACATCCTCCTCTACCAGCTGGTTGAGCACATGGGCATCGTAGGCCACACTGATGGACACCTCCTCCATCATCCTGACCCCCGAACCCCCCCTCGTCACCTCCACACACTGCCTTTACTACAACTGAAGAGCCCACCGGAGCAGAGAGGAAATAAGACAAGATATGAGAGGAAGAGTGGAGATAGGGATGGGATTGGTCGAAAAAGAGGAGACGAGAGAATAAAGGAGACGCGAGAGCGACCGACCGGTTTTGTATGCGAGCGGAGACGGAGCTCGACTCAATACAGCCTCAAGTCACGCCCCTCTCCTCCTTCCCTCCCTGGGGGACGTAGGGACCAGAAAGAGAGAACAACAACATCACACACCTCTCTCTCTCTCTCTCTCTCTCTCTCTCTCTCTCTCTCTCTCTCTCTCTCTCTCTCTCTCTCTCTCTCTCTCTCTCTCTCTCTCTCTCTCTCTCTCTCTCTCTCTCTCTCTCTCTCTCTCTCTCTCTCTCTCTCGTCGAGCGTGACGTGTTTCCTGGGCGTATGTGTTATCCGAGCACTGCTCTCACTCAGATAAGCTTCAGTTACACTCAACTGCTGTGTGCTTTGAAACAGGAAGTATCCTGTTAGTTGGATCAGAGTGACTCTTCATATCGAGCGGAAGGTCCTGAATTGTTGGGCTGTCTTGGCTGCTGCTTGCGCCGCCTGGCTGATTCAGGTCTACACCTGAGGGTGTCACACTAGTCGTTTTTAAACTGCCAAATATGCCAGCCTTTTACCCGGCATGGTCAGCACGTTAACACTGACCGAGGTAATATACCGGCTTGATTTCGCACCCCAATTTCCCCTCTCGAACCCTTCAAATATTGGGGGTTTCATTTGCATGTAATGCGATAAGACGGCATCGCTGTACCAGGGGCGGGACTTGGGTAGAGGTGTTGCTTCGTTGTCTCTACAACAGAAACAACGCAGAGACATCAACATGAGTTCTAACTGGACTTACTGGAGAGACGGTGAAATCCCCAACAGCTGACCATCATGGGAGAGTTTAGGCTTTTGTCGGGATGAATAATATAACAACACATCTCTCTCTCTCTCTCTCTCTCTCTCTCTCTCTCTCTCTCTCTCTCTCTCTCTCTCTCTCTCTCTCTCTCTCTCTCTCTCTCTCTCTCTCTCTCTCTCTCCAACAGATATCAGCATCAACAGCAGCATCCAGGCTGGGAGTTGAGATCTCACCTGTGCTCTCTCTCCGAAGGCTGCAGTGTGACGCCGCAGACGCAGCCGTGTGACGCCGCAGACGCAACTTCCGGGTAGCCGGCTTGGTTTGGTTTGGTTAGCAGGACGCTTAGCGTCAACCTGCTATCTCGGTTTATATCTACTTTTCGGTATTTATATCTGTGACCTGTTCTGCATACTCTGTATTGTATTCGCTGTTTCCTCGCTGGAGCTCCATCTGCATCAACCACGGTAAGCATGGATTTTGGTTGTTCTTGCTCTGCCTTTCTCATGGATAAGATAGCTCTGTTAGAGAGACGTATCTGTCAGTTAGAGGATGAAAGGGCAGCGAGCGTAGAGGAAACAGATACTCCAGAAAGTATAGAGAAGAGACCCGCCAGGCGGACTCGTGGAGCTAACGCTATCGTTAGCAGTGACTCGTTAGCAGTGACTCCGTCAAGGCAATCCTGTCGGCAGCACCACTTGCGAGGCAGGTTGCGGTCAGTACCCTGCCTCGCAAGTCTTTTTCGGGGGTAGAAACGCTAGTCATAGGTGACTCTGTTACACGTAAAGTTAGGCTACAGTTATTTGCCTACCTGGGGCCAGGGCTCCCGACATTGAAGCTAAACTTAGGGTGCTGACATGCGGTCAGACCTCATATGGAGTTAGATTAGATGCACCAAACACCGACACTAGTTTCGACAACATTGTAGTTCATGTCGGCACCAACGATGCTAGGACAAGACAAACTGAGGTCACAAAAAGCAACATAGCTAGGCTTTGTGACTTCGCCAGAAAGATGTGTCGGCATCGATTAATTCTCTCTGGCCCTCTACCCGATAAGGGTAATGATGAGCGTTATAGTAGATTATTGTCTCTAAATCGCTGGCTGGCCCTATATAGCTCAGAGCAGGGCTTTGGTTTCATAGATAACTGGCCCTCCCTGTGGGGTCGCCCTGGTGTGCTCATGAGAGACGGCCTACACCCTACTGGGTTAGGCGCCTCAATTATGTCAAAAAACATTGATAGATGTCTTAGTCAGGCGTGACTCATCCACTCACAGCACGCTGGGCTGCAGGAGTTTAGCAAACCTGCTAGCAACATGATAGTTTACGTTGCAGAGTCTAGAACAGCAGATGGGTTAGCTGAACCAGTATCTATTGCACCAATTGTTTCAGAGCTGAGTGTTGTACCTATATGTACGGTGGTGCGGCCTCACGCTGTCTCGAGGTGTAAAACCCGCAGGCGAGGGCCGCGACCAGTATGTCCAACTCTGGCGATCCCACTGATCGCCTCAGAGCTGAGTGTTAACCGGACTCCCTCTGAAAATAATAAAAAGGAAGCACTCAGAATAGGGTTCATGAACATAAGGTTGCTTTCATCGAAGGCGCTCTTGGTCCATGATCTAATTATTGATAAAAAGATCGACATACTGGGGCTTTGTGAAACCTGGTTAAAACCAGATGAGTTTCTAGCCCTAAACGAAGCTACTCCACCCCATTATGTTAGCACCCAAGTATCTAGAGAAGTTAAGAAAGGTGGTGGAGTAGCCCTGATATCTAATTCTAAGCTTAATTTAAAGCCAAAGAATAGATATATTTTCAGATCCTTTGAGGTGCTAGCGCTCTGCACCTCAGCTCCCCGAGAAGCAAAACGAGTTCCAGACTCTTTTGTTTTAGCTGTAGTATACCGTCCCCCAGGACCGTATTCAGTTTTTGTTGATGAGTTTTCTGACTTTGCAGCTGATCTGGCTACATACTCAGACAATATTTTGCTTATTGGGGATTTCAACATTCACGTGAATAACCCGTCTGATGCCCTCACAAGGGCTTTTCTGTCCATTACAGATACGCTTGGCTTCAAACAGCTCGTCCAGCACCCAACCCACATCGGTGGAAACACGCTGGATCTCGTTCTGACCCGCGGTGTAGACATTTCACAGCTAGTGGTCTCTTCCTACACCTCAGCTTTATCAGACCACTTTTTGCTCACTTTCCAGGTGGTGGTATCCTGCCCCTGCGACGATCAGCAAGCTACTTTCAGCTGTCGCCGCATCACACCTGCAACCATTACAGCTATGGCAGATAAGTTATTTGGTTCACTTGCACCTCTCTGTAACTATAGTGGTTCTGTGGAGTGCCTTACTGATGACCTCAACATTGCCTTGTCTGTTGCCATTGATTCAGTTGCTCCGCACGTAACTAAAAAACGAACATTGAAAAAACCAGCCCCTTGGTTTAATGCAAGGGGCTTGCATTAAAGCCCCTTTCTTTTTGACACGGTGAGGAGTCTCACTCAGAAACAGAATCAGACCGTAGGCTCCTCGATCGTGGCAGGTGAATTCATGGATTTCTTTGAGAATAAGATTCAATCAATTAGAGAGGAAATTGATGCTTGCCGTGCGGCTAATCCTACACATCCTGTGGGGAAGGATGGGGTTCTGCTAAGTAGGATAGTGAACTCTAACGCAACTCTTTTGGAGTTTAAGCAATTTCTTTGGTGGAACTTGAAAGGGTGATAAAGGCCTCAAAGCCAACAACTTGTATGTTGGATCCTCTCCCTTCCAGGGTTCTTAAGGAACTTCTTCCAACGGTGGGGCCTGTTATCCTCTCGCTTATGAATCTTTCGTTTTCAACAGGAATTGTTCCCTCCAATTTCAAGGCTGCGGTGTTAAAACCGCTACTCAAAAAGCCTGGCCTAGATCCTGAATTAGTCAGGAACTATCGGCCTATATCGAATCTGCCCTTCCTGTCCAAGGTACAGGAAAGGATTGTAGCAAAGCAAATCGTTGATTATCTGACGAGGAATAATCTCTTTGAACCTTTCCAGTCGGGGCTCAGGAATTTCCACTCAACTGAAACTGCTATTACAAGAGTTGTAAATTACATCCTTTTAGCTTTGGATAAAAATACAAGCACAAGCTGTTGGATCTGAGCGCTGCGTTTGATACGATCGACCACAGCACTCTTCTTCACCGTCTTGAACACTATGTTGGTTTCGGGGGTACGGCTCTTGGTTGGCTTGAATCGTACCTCACAGATAGAACCCAATTTGTGCTTCATGAGGGTGCAGAATCAAAGCACTGTAAATTGCGCTTTGGCGTACCACAAGGGTCGGTTCTTGGTCCATTACTTTTTGCAATTTATATGCTTCCCCTGGGTGACGTTATCCGCGGCTTTGGAATTAGTTTCCATTGCTATGCGGATGACACCCAGCTCTACATTCCTGTAGATTCCGGGGACTCGGCCCAGATTCAAAAGGTTGAGTCCTGTCTGGCTGCTGTGAAGGGCTGGATGTCACAAAACTTCCTACAGCTTAATACTGGGAAGACAGAGCTGATGATTATCGGCTCGAAGCGGGGCCAGGAAAAGTTTGAGGATGTCTCTCTGTGGTTGGATGGCTTCGCCATCCCACAGAGTGCATCCGTCAGAAATCTTGGTGTCCTGTTTGACCCTCAATTATGCTTTGACCAACATATAAGAAGTATAACTAGAATTGCCTTTTTCCATCTGAGAAACATTGCAAGAATCAGACCAATGTTATCTGCAGTGGATGCAGAGACACTGATTCATGCATTTGTTTCGTCAAGACTGGACTATTGCAATGCACTGTTCTCGGGATTACCGAACTCTACCACAAAAAGTCTACAGCTGGTACACAATGCGGCAGCTAGACTGCTGACCAGAACGAGAAAGTTTGATCCTATTACACCTATTCTCGCCTCTCTACACTGGCTACCAATAACTTTCAGATCAGACTTTAAGGTGCTATTGCTAACCTATAAAGCCTTGCATGGATTATCTCCATCGTACCTGAAGGACCTGATCATTCCTTATAGTCCTTCTCGGTCCCTCCGGTCTTCGGGAGCCGGCCTTCTTTCACTGCCGAAGGTTAAAAATAAATCGGCTGGACAGAGAGCGTTTGCCTATCGAGCCCCCTTCCTATGGAATAGGCTGCCATCAGCAATCAGGGAAGCTGACTCTGTGGAGCTATTCAAAGGGAAGCTCAAAACGCACCTCTACAATCTTGCATTTGGAGTGTGAAAACAACAGATGCGAAGTGAAGACTACTCTGTTTGCTTGTGCTTTTCTTATTACATTATACATTCCCACTATGTACT
The DNA here is from genome assembly GCF_031168955.1 of Gadus macrocephalus. Taxonomy (NCBI): domain Eukaryota; kingdom Metazoa; phylum Chordata; class Actinopteri; order Gadiformes; family Gadidae; genus Gadus; species Gadus macrocephalus. The sequence continues at coordinate 13,424,400 of NC_082393.1, read as the reverse complement.
TTTCCGTTCTAATTCACTATTCTGTCTGTTCTAGCGTGTTGCGGGTGCTGGACTGGATGCCTGGACTCTCCTCATGGATAACCGGCCAGAACCCCATCACCATTTTAATATGATGTGCATGTATTTACCTGTATGTCAATCGTGGCACCCATTGCACACCTGACCATCCCTGGAAGAAGGGATCCCCTACACTGCGTTTCTTCTCAAGATTTCTTCCTTGCTGATTCAAGGGAGTTTTTTCTTGCCCGTGTGGGGGCATGGGTAGATTAGATTAGATTAGATTAGATTAGGCTTTATTGATCCTTTTGGGATGACTCCCTCAAGGAAATTGATTGTCCAGTAGCTTACAGAAAGAAACACAACACAATATTAAATTATATACAATATAAGATAAACAATACACTCTTAGATAACTATATTAAAAAAAACAAAAAACAAAACAGTAAACAATAAACAGGTAAAGGGGGGTGTCACAAATATTTGGCCTGTTAAGCCCTTTGAGACTGTAATGGTGATTAAGGGCTATACAAATAAAATATAATTGAATTGAATCCACCAATGAGGCATCACAATATAATTTGTAGATGGGTGGATAAATGGATAGGTAGTGCGGGGTGGTGTGGGAGACACTGCATTGATTAAGGGACAGATATTTATAATCTATAATACAACCAATGAAACAAGCCAATATATACACAATACTTTATATTTCATCGAAGCCCGGTCTGAACGGTCTGAAACGCAAGTGAGAAGCGCTGGGGGCGGTTCTATGGCGATGGTAACGGCGGATAAATTACTCTAAAAAGGGTTGCCCTGAAGTAGCCTAATTACGCGTAGGTGTGGTTTGGCCGTAACTTGCAATAAACCAATGAGAGTGCCATCTCCCATCCCCTTTAAGAGCCATGAGCACATTTGAACCTGACAAGTTGATATTTTGAAGGCGCTTTTGCAGTCTCCGATGAGACAGATGCATTACCACATGAATTTCAAACTTCGAATGGCTCCGTTTATAGCCAAATAATATGACCTAATTCACACATGGAATAGTGTTTCTTACCAGTATTGTAAACATTATCGGCATTGACTTGTGTTCCTCATATGCCTGTGTCCCCCCGTTAATATACATTGCCATGGACTGTTTAGTTTGCGTGTGTTTAAAGAGATGGATGCACACATGCGCATTCATTCATTCTTTTACACTATACGCACACGCGCACCCGCATTCATTCATTCTTTTTAACACTCACTCGCCATAAAACTATGTTTTCTCACGATCAAATACTTATCAATCCTAAAAGTTATGGGCTTGTGCACGATGTCTGTGTCAAGAAAATATGTGTTTGCTGTACGGTGTTTGCAGATGCATTGATTTAAATACAACTTATTATCGCTGTATCAGCTGTTTTTCCCCAAATAATTTAACCGACTGGTTTGTAACAAATATTTGGCCTGTTAAGCCCTTTGAGACTGTAATGGTGATTAAGGGCTATACAAATAAAATATAATTGAATTGATATATACACCTACTGGTGTGTAAGCTTATGTTGAAGTTCAGACTTGCCATTGTACGTCAAAATAGCAACACCAACTGCTCTATCCGCTAGTGCACTTAGACCAGGTATTTGTTGGTCAGTTGCGCAACTGCTTTATCGATCTGTAAGATAGCACCATGTATCATTTGCGTCGGAACACGCCTCTGCTTTTCGGCAACACGCCTCTCAGGGCAGAAGTTTAGTGGCGCGAGTTTGCTGCGGGGGAAATTCAGCTTTGCGCCGGGTGCAAACTAGCAGCAATACATGCGTCGGTTTAGAAAGTCACTTGCACTGGGTGCAAGATAGGACCCTGTGTATGGGTGGGTGCGTGCTTGCGTTCGAGGGAGTGTGTGTGCTCTACCTTGATGTTGCAGGCCTGCTCCATGAGTCTGCGAGCGTTCTCTGCTGCTCTGTAGCGCTTGGGAAGCTGCACTCTGAAGAACTTTAGCGCTCCTTCAAAGTCCGCTTGAAGCAGGTCCTCCTTGGACGTCTGAGAGAACAAAGCAATACAGTTTCACCTTCAGTCTGTATCCTCTTTTGTTGAACCAGATCCCTGTGTGGATTCTATCTGAAACAGATCATAGTGTTACCTGTTGAACCGGATGATCAACCACTGCTCAATCACAGAGTGACTGTTAAACAGTGGTGTATACTAAGGCTGGGGGTAAACGATTATTTATCAAACGATTAATCGGGCGATTATTTTATCGATTAGTCGACTATATTGACCAATTGGACGTTTTTTTTTTTTTTTTTTTGTTGCTCGATTAATAAAAACCATAATGTATCTCAAATAAATACCAAAAAAATCTTAATAATATACTTTATTTAATACGGAACCCGTAAAGGGACATGAAAAAAATGTGTGCGCATACTCTCTTGCGCTCCGCCTCCAACTACGAGTTACATCTTTCCTGCTGTCGGCTCCCAGACCGAGGAGCACAGGTGATACGTTCCCTCCAGGTCCGATGCGCTCTCGGGGGCATGACCCTTCACTTTGACCGACAGTGAGTCTGCTTATAGGTCGGAATATGATGGAATGAAGCGGCCACCGATTCTTGACAGGCTGGGTATTTTATTCTTTCACACAACCGGACTCGTTCATGACTTCACTAGACTGACACGCACGCTATCGCTCGCTCTCCTCGTCCACCTACTCGCTGACGACACACACACACACACACACACACACACACACACACACACACACACACACACACACACACACACACACACACACACACACACACACACACACACCCAGTGATATGCGCACGATGTTTCCCCATGCTCATGAGATACTTTCTCGTGCGCACGAGATACTTTCTCATGCGCACGAGATACTTTCTCGTTTGAGATGCTCCAACATTGCTGTCGTGCTCTTGTGATATGCCAACTCCATTTGGCAAAGAGTGCAAATCACAACACCTTTCCGTTTAGGACTTAACTTGAAGTATTTCCATACCTTTGATGATTTCGTGCGCGGACATTTTCCTTTATTGTGACTTTCGTCCATTTCTCCGTCGAAAATCGTAGACGGAGAAATTTGACGTCGACGAATTTTTGACGTCGACGTCATCGACGCATCGCTACAGCTCTAGTGTATACTATACACCACTGTTTAACAGTCAATGTTGTTTGCCAACACAAAAAGTGATATCGGAAATCGGTATCGGTAAACCAGTATCGGGAAATATCGGGATCGGATCGGGAGCAATATGAAAATATCAGAATCGGATCGGGAGCTAGAAAATGAGATCGGGACATCTCTAATGTATAGAGTACCTGAAAACCATACATGAGTAAAAGTAGAGATAACTCACTGGAAAAATTGTGGTTTTATGTTAAAAGTCACCTATTACAATGCCACTTGAGTAAAAGTCTTAAAGTGTCTGACTTTACTGGTAAAATAAAGTATCAACAGTATTTATCTGATATTGCATTTAGGCTTAACTCCATAGTCTCACGATTCAACATGTTTGATGAATTAAACTCCCTGTTTAGAACTTAATTCCAGTTGCTCCACTATATCTTACCAATTTAAAAAAAAGGGAAACATCATTGATCGCGAAATGTGTCGTTCTCTCGGATGGATAAAAAATGTGGTACCCAATTCAACCAAATACCCTACAGTTGGTGATAAGGGTAGCACGCAAAATCGAACAGGTTACGATCGTTGAAATGAAAATTAAAATGTATTGGAGTACTCAGGACATCGTTTCTTTGTAAATGTAGCCCAGAAACTAAAAAATATGCGTATTAAAAAAACTCAGTTAAAGTACAAAGTTGCCCAAAAGATAATGTACTTTGTACAGTTACGAAGTAACTGTACAAAGTATTATACACCACTCAAGTATTATACACCACTGCCATTAGACCTGATCACAGAGAGTCTGTTGAACCACATCCTAGAGCGACCATTAACCCAGATCACAGATCAACCGTTAAACCAGATCAGAGAGATTGTTGAAGCAGATAACTGAATAGCTTGCAAAGAATATCACAGAGAGACGGATTGAACCAGATTATACCAGATCACAGTGACTACTAAAACAGTGTCTATTGAATCAGACTAAACCAGATCAACATATACTGCCTGGTAAACCAGATAACAGGGTGACTGTTGAACCAGATTAAAACAGATAACAGAGCGTCTGCCAAACCGGATCACAACAAGGTTTCACCATCACTAAAATAAGATTAGGACCTTAAACACTTCCCACATCCTACAATGGTTTATAAAGAACAAGCACAAGAACAGTCATCCCAAAGACAGAGGCAGTAGGATTATAATGAGATGAATAAACACCTACAGGAGTGTGGTGCCGAGACTATGTGTGTTTAAAATGATTCCTGATTGATGTTTGCTCTATCCTTCTTCTCATCGTGACACACCATCCTGTGACACCAAATCTAGACAAAACATCCTTTTCTTTCACACATTTCGAAAACAAGTATTGGGCAAGCTTCCTGAGGCTATTATTTCCAATAAAGGTGATGACTCCTAAAACAACACCTAAACTCTCAATACAGGTTATTCGATCGATATCTTACAACCAGACAAACCAATAACAAGCAGAAACAGACCCCAGCCTTCCCAAGAGACGGCGCTGTTTCTCAGGTTGATATTTTTGAAGTGGTGGGTCAGAACAGAACAGCAAACATGGAGTTGACATGGTAGAAACTAACAACCACAACCGCCCTCACCGCCAGCAGCTTGGGAACGAAGAGACGGTGACCCATGCCCAGGAGGCCCATCACCCGGCACACAGACTCTGCTCCGGCCTGCCCAGCCTGGGCCCCATCATCCTCCGCTTTGCTCCCAACATCCTCCAGGGCCAGCTGCACCGCAGGTGGTGTAGTGCAGGGGAGAGGTGTTGGACAGGGGGTGGTTGAGGAGGAGGACAGCGGGTCCCATGCTGGGGCCAGAGTGGCAGCAGTCGGTTCCAGCATGTCGTCCGAGCGCCCCAGAGGCTTCTGGGAGTTGTGGTCGCGAGCCAGGCTGACAATTGGGTGAGGGTTTGGAGTTCAGCAGGAGTCACATGCAGGGCAGAGTTAACCCAAGTGGATGCTTGTAGAACCTGTGTGGTCCTGAGCTCAGGAATCCTTATGATTCAGTCTGGCCTCTGCAGAACTGTGGGGGAGGGGGGAGGTCGGTTGTCATAGTCCAGAGATCTGTTGGCATGGTAACACCACATCCTTAGCATCACAGGTCGGATTTGGTCCTGTCATGATTTATAACTCCCAGTAGGACATACTGGGCAGGAAGCCCACGTCACAAGAACCTGTAACTGCTCATCCCCTCGCTCCTACCTGATAGTCCCTCTTATTCCCTAACCGGCCAACCTGTGCCTAGCAACAGAGCTGCTACACCAGTGGGCAGGTGAAGGACACTGTTATGCCCCAGTTAGCATGACCCCGTTATAGCCATGCTTTGATAATTAGGTTAGCTCACAGGAGTGGAAAGGAGAATGTCTTGTTTTTTTAAATACAACCAACCAGGTCTATTGGTGCCGTCTTGCCTGCTGATCTAGGAACAGCTGAATCCTCTCCTCTAATGGACACTTAACTGATGGATGGAGGAAAGAGATTCAGAGAGTGGAGGGACATACCGAGTTAAAGGGTAGAGATGGAAGGATAGAAAGATAAAAAAACTGAAGTGAGACGGAGAGTGGGAGAGATAAAGAGGGTCACACAGAGAGCTAGTTTTGTTTATGACTAAATTATCGCTTAACAGCATCAAGGGTAGATGAAAAGGATTTTGACAAGGAAACACAAAATCTCGACAGGCGTGAAACACTCAGTATCCAGTGTATGTTTATGAGCAGGCCCTCCACCTCTCCCTTCAGCCCTCTTCTCCCTCCTACATTTGGGAACTTCGCAAACCCGTCCCTGAGAATCCTGATAGCTCTAGTGGAAGCAAAACAGATCTGCGTGTGAATCAGTCAGTCGAGTGGTTGTCCAGAATGCAGCAGCTGGGGCGAAGGCAGAGGAACCATAACAGCAGTCTCTCTTTCTCTCTGTCCAGCTGAGGCATGTGATGCTAGCAGCTAGCGGTGGGGCTAAGCAGCAGCCTTGGGGCCCTTCACTCCTCGGCTGAGGCAGATGGGAGGCGGCACAGGAGGCTTAGAGGAGGCAAGAGGAGAAAGGATAGAATCGCAGAGGTAGAGAACAGTCCACAGGCTAGCTAACTATTTAGCTAGCAATACGACCAGTCCTGGAAGGGAAAAAAGGCCTCCCATCACTGGGCTTCTATTGCACCTTGGCTAACAGCTAAAGTCTAAAGGCTAATACTACCGTAAGCTAATGCTGCTGCTAACGCATAGCGGGATGGTGTCTGGTAGAGACGGAAAATGAGAGGAGGTGAGGCTAAGGCATAGAGAGAGAGAGATAGAGCAGGGATAGAGAAAGAGAGGGGAGGAGAATGAGAGAGAGCAGATGAGGCAGGGCTGAGGAGGGGGGGCGGGTGGTCTCCGGGGAGAATGCCGTCATGCCTGGCCAATAGGAGAGAGGCTGTGGAAGCCCCTTTCTCTCTCTCCCTCTCCTCCACTGTCTCCCTCTTGCCTCTCCTCTGTCTCCCTCTATCTGCTTTCGCTTTGCCCTTTGCTCCCTCCTCCCCTGTCTAATATTTAGAGATAATGTACAGCAAAATCAACATGTATCAGGGATATTTCACGATAATGACCCGCTCGCATCAACCAGCTTATAACACAGCTACCTACTAAAGAAATCAATATTTTTACATGAAATATAATTTCAATTGTATTCTATTCAAAAAAATGAATTTATTGCTTCCAGTAAAGAAAAAGTGTGTTTTACGGTTGGCAATAGTGTCCATAGCAACGGCCTTTTATTATGTTTGCAGAAATAACAGACCAGTGTATTTGTGAGGCCATGACTCTCATCAGGAAACCGGTGGATTCGGGTAGGAAATGACTCCTTAGCCCAAGTGAAGGAGTTCAAGAACCTTGGGATCTTGTTCGCGAGTGAGGGTACGATGGAGCTTGAGATTGGCCGGAGAATCAGAGCAATGGTGGCGGTATTGTGTTCATTTAACGGCACCGTTCTGACGAAAAGAGAGCTGAGCCGCAAGGCAAGCTCTTGATCTACCGTCGATCCTCGTTCCTAACCTCACCTATGGTCATGAGGGATGGGTGGTGACCGAGAGGAAGAGATCTCGGGTACAAGCGGCTGTGATGGGTTTTCTCAGGAGGGTGGCTGGTGTCTCCCTTAGGTATAGAATGAGAAGCACAGCCATCCGTCAGGAACTCGGATTAGAGCCGCTGCTCATCTGCTTAGAAAGGAGTCAGTTGAGGTGGTTCGGGCATCTGGTAAGGATGCCCACTGGGCACCTCCCTCGGGACCAATTTGGAGGAGACCCCGTGGAAGACCCAGGACTAGGTAGAGAGATTATAGCTCAACACTGGCCTGGGGATGCCTCGAGATCCCCGTCAAAAGTCTGCTTGAGCTGCAACCTGACATACACATTTATATTAGGGATACACAATACCCGATAACATACAGCTCCTAAAGGCCGATACCGATACCGATAACACACACACATATGTATGATCATGACCTAAGATCATGACATTAATACTATGAACAAACCCAAAAACCTTTGGGGTTTTATTCACAATGGATGCCCGATCGGTGTCGCTCAGACATCAGTAGATCAACAGGGGGGTTCAGGGGGGCGGGCTTGCAAGGGGCAGGATATGACGTAGGGTCGAGGTTCGCAAGAGGCGGGCCCTGTCACTCAGGTGCGTTTTGGTCTGAATGGGCAGAACTCCTCGCAATCATAAATATTGCTGCAGCGATGCATCATATATTCCGTTGCATCCACAACATCTGTATCAATCTACGAAAGATTTGAGCACGAGGTACAGACAAATAGAAGAAACCATGAAGAAGAAAGGCGTCGCGAACGACTGCGTTACCAGAGAAAGAGAGCGTATTTTTTTTGCTTAATTTCACATCTAACTAACACTGGGACAAATGTAGTTGACTTCTGTGTTTAACTGATAAAACAGGGAGTGGAAGGCCGGGACCATATAATGGTCAGTTAACTGTTTTCAATAATAATTGTTACAAGAGTAGCGTATGTGTGTGCGCAGGAATGGCAGTGTGTGTGGGTGGTCGAGCGAGGAGAGCGAGCGGTAGCTTGGGGCAGTTTAGTTAAGTAATGAACGAGTCCGGTTGTGTCTATGCAAATGTGTACTGTAAAGTTAGTGAGACTAAGAATAAAATACCCAGCCTGCCAATAATCGGCGGCCGCTTCATTCAGACCATATTCTGATGACGTAATAATTTCTGTTATCGCCCGACATTTATCGGCCCGATAATTATCGTGCACCCCTAATATATATATAGATATACATACATACACATATTTAACAAAGATTTGCCGAAGGCGAAGTGAATAGCGGGGAATAGGGCTATTCCCCACTATTCACGGAGCCTGAGGTGAATAATTGTTTTAGTATACACGTGAACACTCCAAAAAAAACTAACAAGATAACACTTTTTTTAATAGCGGTTTGTTTTTATTAGCGTGATGAGACAACCGTCACGTAATATCCCGAGTTTGAGATATCAATCATGGGATATTGCCCAATATCCCGAGATAGCGAACCAATCAAATTGAGCCATCTTAGGAGGTTCACGTGTAGCATATACTAAATATACACACACACACACACACACACACGCACACACACACACACACACACAGCGTGTTCTAGCTTCTGAAACAGCGGTTGTATTAGCAGATTGCCGCCACCAGTGTGAGACAGGTTGTAACCAACAAAGACAAACGCTTTCTGTCTGAGCCTGGGTGGCCCATTCAGATAGAGATAGAGACCTAGACCGTGGATGAGAGACAGAGAGATAAAGAGTTTTTTTTAAAATGTATTTAATACCAACCTTTAGAAGAGCCAGGGCTACATTAAAGATGATGTTCAAACCCTTAATGAGAGAAGAGAAGAGAGGAGAGGATATGTATTAAAAACAACAGCAGACCAACAACACATGTTTTTTTTATTATGAATGCTTTCAATGTGTTAATATTAACCCTTTCACTTTTAACATCCTACTTAAAGCTAGGGTAGGCAATTTATTTTTGAAGCATTGTGTGTGATATTTGTTGAATTCACTTCACCATCCGACATCAATTAATAGAAATAGAAGAAATCTTAGAAATCTTAGCCTGAGCCAATCTAACTGTGCTCTGCCCATGCACTCATTTCGCCTGAATAGTTTCTTCCACAGGACGAGGCCAACCTATTGCTAAAGCGAGTGAGCCAGTCATGTATTTGGGGGATTATCTTTCAAGCAGGCCTGAAAGGGCGGGTGGGATTGTTTTGGTTGGAATCTTTAAAAATGTAGTATACTCGGGACAAACTTAATTTGGACAAACCTAATTTTGCTAAAACAAGGAACCAAACTTATGAAAAAAAAATATGTGAAAAAAGTGTGATATTGCATTATGTCATATTGTTAATAACCTTTGATCACCACTACCTTTCTGAACTAAACGTGTTTAAGTATACAAGTGAGAGATGTACAGTGAGATCAAGGGCATCTGAAGGGCCATACCGTGGCAACAAGTTGGTCTCAACAGCGGTGGACCAATGCAACTGTAAAAGATTAGTATTTAATTTAAAGCTGATTTACCGACTAAGGGTGTCATTGTGCCGATTATATAAGCACCTGTTTCTGGGAACAATGATTAAGGTTAGATGTTCAAATTATGGAACTCACAATTATAAAGATTAGGCTATATGTGGTATATATTTGTAGGCTTTAATTAATTTTACTGGCTAGATAATAGGTTAGATAAAAAGAAGGAGACACGTACAAACAATATCACAGACAGAAGAAATGACTGGCAGGCAGATGGTCAGACACACAAATAGAGGGACATACCAGCAGACAGATGTACAGACCGATAGAAAGATAGAGGGACAGACATAACATTAACATTTAGCCGACGGTATTATCCAAAGCGACTTACAATGAGTACATGTCAGTAGAAAGACAAACAACTAGAGGGACAGACAGACAGACAGACAGAGGGACAGGCAGACAGACAGGCAGACAGCAGCACAGACAGACAGGAAGATACAGGGAGACAAAGAGTAAGACATGCAGGCACAGAGGCGGAGTGGCCGTCGGGACGATCGGGAGATTTCCCGGTCGGCCGGCCGGCCAGCGAGTTCAGGTGGACCGGCCCACAATTGTGTAGCGGCCTGCGAAGTCAGTTGGACCGGCCCACAGTTGTGAGCGGCCGCGAGGCGTCTGCAAGCCGGCCCTGAGCATAATTTATTCCCCGTCAAGATGCCGTGAAAATCCCCGAAATAAACAATATATGTCTCATGAACATCCAACCAATATTTATACCACTTGCTTACTCTCTATGTCTCATTCATGGTTTTCTTTTTATATTATTTTTTTTTACTTCATTTAATTCTTCATTATTCAGGCGTTACAGAACTTTCATGGCCATGAATAAATAATACGAACTACAGTTTACTTTAATATGTTTGTTCTTGAATTGACGTAGAATGGAGCAAAGACTCCTGGGATTGGGAAATGCGTTTATCCAATAAACAGCTTGCAGGCCATCTAATGGCATGGCCCTAAAGACGCGTCAGACAGAGAAGGCGAGCAAGTTCGTGGTTGCTTGCTTTTGCTTGTTGTGGCACTCATGGAAGGCAAGAAGAGAAAAGAGAAAGGAGGGGCTGAAAAGGCCAGAATAAAGAAGAAGCGGATGCTGGAGGGGGATGCATCTAAGTGCTGAAATCAGGCATTAAAGAGTTGTGCAGGTGAATTAGCCGGAGCTCCACCATTGACGTTATTGCTAGACGGGAGCTAGCACAAGCTGCTAGTCAAATGTGTATGTGCTGGCTTGTATATTTCAGACGAATTAATGACTTAACTGATCTTTCTCTTTTAATGGATGGAGAATACGTTAACAGATTTGGAACATGTAGTAGTCGTCTAGTCGTGTCAACACGTTACACCGGTATTACCGAGCATAAATGGTATAAACTTTGAAACTAGGTCACTCCGTCAACTCTCCTCTCACACTAGGTGACAGCGTCTTATAACGTTCTATATATAATAGTATAATATAATTTTATAGATAATATCACGGCCAAAAGCTCTGCGCCTCCGGATGGCTGTAGTGCGGGGAGCACTACGGCCATCCGGAGTACTTTTGTTTACCGGCGTTGCTATGGTTACTGGTCTTGTAAGGAAGTGCGCCAATTCTCGGAGCGCCAATTCTCTTCCGCACAGAGCAGAACTGTGACCTATTTTACCCATTTTTCATTTCTTAATTATAATTATATCATTCATTTTTACCGATTTTTTTTTTTTATTACTGAAAAAATATATAAATAAACGGTGTTGCAGGGGGGTGGGGCCGGACCGGGGAGGATTCTCCCGGTGGCTATTAGTGCCCCACTCCGCCCCTGTGCAGGCATATAGGCACACACTGAGAAGGAGGGACAAAATCATGTCAACTCTGCCCGGGAACACCCATCTCCCCTGTTGCCCTGACAACCTATCCACATGGCAACTCAGGGCTAAAAATACCCTGACAGTTCTATAAATAAAAGCCGGCGCTGTGAGCATCTCCACCTCCAGGCCGCTAGATGGCGCTGGTAGGCTGAGATCGCTGTATTTGTGTGTGTGAGTGTGCGTATTGCTGGGTAAAGGACTCTGTGTGGTTTGGATCACGTGGATATGTGTGTGTGGATGTGATGATGGGTGAATGAGTGTGTCTGTGCGAATCTGTGTGTGCATGGTTGGCAGGAAGAATCTGTGTGTATATGTGGGTGGGAGAGTGAGTGAGTGAGTGAGTGAGTGAGTGAGTGAGTGAGTGAGTGAGTGAGTGAGTGAGTGAGTAAGTGAGTGAGTGAGTGAGTGAGTGAGTGTGTTGTAAGCACGAGTGTGAGAGAAACAAAGAAAGGAAAAAAGGAAAGAGAAAAACAGAAAGAGAGAGATAGGGAGAGAGACTTCGTTGCCAAGCCCAATCCACATCACACATTAACCTGCGGCACTAAATGACAGAGTGAGAGAGAGAGCAACAGAGCGACCAAGATAAACAAGGGAGAGATTTTCACATTTTATATTTAATCTGTTACTAATTGTCATTTGTAAATCATTCACTCTGTGCTTGCCAACGTAAAACAATATTTTTCTGCGCCACAAAGATCGTGTCCAAGCCTCTTATAGTCATTCTATTCAATAAAGGGCTGTGTGTTTATCAGCAGAGTTTAAAGTGTTAGTGATCCAACTGATTCAAAGAAGATTGAAAGAAATATGTTTTAGTTCGTTTTAGGAATGAGGGGGGGGGGGGGGGGTTCACAATGGCTATGACCCAAACCAACTTCATGATACTTTTAGAGAGATGCTGTATATGAAATGTGCCACACACCATAGCGTTATACTATAAGTATCCGTGTTGCTAACCTCACTTGAACTTCGACATTAAATAAACTGCTGCTCAGACATAGCTCCATACATGGGTGACGCAGTCAACCACAGCCCAGACAGATCTCTGCACGTCCACGCACACACAGCCGCTGGTCTCCCTTGGTCGTGACTACGAAGTGCCTTGGAAAAGGCACGTTGGGATGTTACCTGCGTACCAAGCAGCTTGGTACGCAGGTAACATCCCAACGTGCCTTCGTCGAATGTTCACATAGTGTTGTGACTGGCAGAAACATAGTGTTTTACTCCTGTTTGCTCAAAATGAGGATGTTATTTCAGTAAAAGTGCTAAAATGGTAATAACTATGATGACAATAATATAAGACATATAACCACATAAAAATAAACGGTTTGGAGTTGAATTGCTCTTTAGATGCTCCTTTGAGGATAAATCCCCCAAAAAAACACTAGTGAGTTAAATACCCCCGAAAAGGTTAGGGTTAGGAGAAGGTAAGAGAGGTGGGAGGAGAAGGGAGGAGGTATAAAGTAAAGGCAGGTTAGAGGAGGAGTCAATGGGAGCAGGTGAGGGATCGAGGTCAAAGGGGCAGGGGAGGGAAGAGTTAGGTAGTGAAAAAAGTAAGACCTCAGAAGAGAAGGGGTAGGATTAGGCAGGGAAAGAGAAGAGAGAGGAGGAGGAGGAGGAGGTTAGGGGAGAAGGATATGAGGGGAGGAGGTAGGGGGTAAGAGAAGGGAGTGAATCAGTATCTCATCATGCGGTTCACTTGCTGAGAAAAAACCTGAGAAACTTAATTGTCCTGCCTGAGGGCGAGCAAGCCTCTCTCTCTCTCTCTCTGGAACACAATGCAGAGTTGTTGTGCTGTTGTGTTATTATTGTATTGTTGTGTTACCTCAGACAGCAGCAGGTCTGTGATATGGAACACCATGCAGAGGGGGAACTTGGCGGTGAAAAGGGTGAGGAACCACTGGGATGCATACATGTGGGCTTCCAGACTCAGATCATGGAAGTGAGCCCACAGGTCTGGAAGCTGCTCCTAAAGGAGGAGACAGGAGGTGCCGGGAGGAGGAGGAAGGGTGTTAGCTTACAGAGAACAGATTTTCTTTCAATGTTCACTCCTTCCATATCCCTGAAACTGGCCTCCTTGTCATTGCTAAGATGAGGTTCAACACCTACGAATGGAGACCTATGACCTGAGAACTACGATCTCAGAACTTTGACCTGAGACCTACGACATTAGAAATATGACCCACGACCAGTGATCTAAGTACAAGTCTCATCTCATCATTTCATCTTCATCCGCTTATCCGGTGTCGGGTCGCGGGGGGAGCAGCTCAAGCAGGGGGCCCCAGACTTCCCTTTCCCGGGCCACATTGACCAGCTCTGACGGGGGGATCCCGAGGCGTTCCCAGGCCAGTGTTGTGATATAATCTCTCCACCTAGTCCTGGGTCTTCCCCGAGGTCTCCTCCCCACTGGACGTGCCTGAAACACCTCCCAAGGGAGGCGCCCAGTGGGCATCCTTACCAGATGCCCGAACCACCTCAGCTGACTCCTTTCTAAGTAAAGGAGCAGCGGCTCTAATCCGAGTTCCTCACGGATGGCTGAGCTCCTCACCCTATCCCTAAAGGAGACGCCTATCCCTAAAGGAGACCCTTCTGAGAAAACTCATCTCGGCCGCTTGCACCCGCGATCTCGTCCTTCCGGTCATCACCCAACCCTCATGACCATAGGTGAGGATAGCAACGAAGATCGACCGGTAGATCGAGAGCTTTGCCCTGCGGCTCAGCTCTCTTTTCGTAACAACGGAGCGGTAAAGCGCAATATCGCCCCCGCTGCTCCGATTCTCCGGCCAATCTCACGCTCCATCGTACCCTCACTCGCGAACAAGACCCCGAGGTACTTGAACTCCTTCACTTGGGCTAAGGACTCATTTCCTACCCGGAGTAAGCAATCCACCGGTTTCCTGCTAAGAGTCATAGCCTCAGATTTAGCGGTGCTGATCCTCATCCCAGCCGCTTCACACTCGGCCACCAGCCGATCCAGTGAGTGCTGAAGGTCACAGGCCGATGATCCAATGAGGACCATCATCTGCAAAAAGCAGTGACGAGATCCTCAGATCACCGAACTGCAACCCCTCCCCACCACGACTAGGCCTCGATATCCTGTCCATGTATATCACAAACAGGATTGGTGACAAGGCGCAGCCCTGGCGGAGACCAACACCCACTGAGAACGAAACTGGCTGCCGAGGACGCGAACACAGCTCTCGCTTTGGGAGTACAGAGATTGGATGGCCCTGAGGAGAGACCCCCTTACTCCATACTCCCGCAGCACCTCCCACAGTTTCTCCCGGGGGACCCGGTCATACGCCTTCTCCAGATCCACAAAACACATGTAGACTGGATGGGCATACTCCCAGGTCCCCTCCAGGATCCTTGCGAGAGTGAAGAGCTGGTCCGTAGTTCCACGTCCGGGGCGAAAACCGCATTTTTCCTCTTCAATCTGAGGTTCGACGATCGGCCGAACCCTCCTTTCCAGCATCTTGGAGTAGACTTTACCAAGGAGGCTGAGAAGTGTGATACCCCGGTAATTGGCACACACTCTCCGGTCCCCCTTTTTGAACAGGGGAACCACCACCCCGGTTTGCCACTCCTTTGGCACTTAACCCGACACCCAGAGCCTTTAGCATTTCTGGCTGGATCTCATCAATCCCTGGGGCTTTGCCACTGCGGAGATGTTTGACTACCTCAGTGACCTCCACCAGGGAAATTGACGACGAAACACCATCAACCTCGAGCTCTGCCTCCAACATAGAGGGCGTGTTATTCGGATTCAGGAGTTCCTCAAAGTGTTCCTTCCAACGTCCGACGATCTCCTCAGTTGAGGTCAGCAGAGTCCCATCCTTACTGTACACAGCTTGGATGATTCCCTGTTTCCCCCACCTGAGGTGCCGGATAGTCTTCCAGAAACATTTTGGTGCCGACCGAAAGTCCTTCTCCATGGCCTCTCCGAACTTCTCCGACACCCGCTGCTTAGTCTCCGACACGGCGGCAGCTGCAGCCCTACGAGCCTGTTGGTACCCTGTAACCGAGTCAGGAGTCCTCCAGGATATCATATCCCGGAAGGCTTCCTTCTTCAATCGGACAACTTCCATGACCACCGGTGTCCACCACGGTGTCCGAGGGTTACCGCCCCTTGAGGAGCCTAAGACCCTGAGGCCACAGCTAGCCACCGCAGCTTCAGCAGTGGAGGCTTTGAACACCGCCCACTCCGGCTCAATGCCCCCAACCTCCACAGGAATGCCAGAAAAACTCAGCCGGAGGTGTGAGTTGAAGATACCTAGGACGGGGGCCTCCTCCAGACGTTCCCAATTCACCCGCACTAATCGTTTGGGTTTACCAGGTCTATCCGGAAATTTCCCGCATTCCCTGATCCAACTCACCACCAGATGGTGGTCGGTTGACAGTTCCACCCCTCTCTTAACCCGAGTGTCCAAAACATGCAGCCTCAGATCAGATGACACGATCACGAAATCGATCATCGATCTTCGGCCTAGGGTACTCTGGTACCAGTTAAACTTATGAGCACCCTTATGTTCGAACATGGTGTTCTACCGGGGTAAACTCCAACACCGCAGCGCTCAGCCGGGGATTTATGAGTATCCCCACACCCGCCCGGCGCCTCACGCCCTCGGCAACTCCGGAGAAGATTAGAGTCCAACCCCTATCCAGGAGTACGGTACCAGACCTGAGACTGTGTGTGGAGGTAAGCCCCGCCAGATCTAACTGATAGCGCTCCACCTCGCTCACACGCTCCGGTTCCTTTCCCCACAGCGAGGTGACGTTCCACGTCCCCAGAGCCAGCTTCTGCCGCCTGGGTCTGGTCCGTCGAGACCCCTGACCTTCGCTGCCACCCATGTGGCTGCGCACCCGACCCCAACGGGTCTTCCGAAAGGTGGTGGGCCCATGGGATGAAGAGAGGGGGGGTGCCACGTAGTTTGTTCGGGCTGTGCCCGACCCGGCTCCGTGGCAAACCCGGCCACCAGGCGCTCGCCATCGAGCCCTCCGTCTGGGCCTGGCTCCAGACGGGGGCCCCGGGCTTCCTCCGGGCCGGGTCACATCTCCTCTTCTTCCATTATTCATTGGAGTTTTTGAACCATTCTTAGTCTGGCCCCTCACCTGAGACCACTCTGCCATGAGAGAGCCTACCAGGAGCACAAGGCTCCAGACAACACAGCCCTCAGGTTCACAGGGACACGCAAACCTCTCCACCACGATAAGGTGACGGTTCCAGGAGAGGCTAAATACAAGTATCAGAAAAAAATTGTTCACTTAATGTGTAATTTCCCTCTTTTAAAGGGACACTGTGTAAAGATTACTCCCATCTAGTGGTACAATTGTATATTGCATTCAAACTAATGGTGCTCGCTTGTTCAAAAACTACGGTGGGCAGTATGTGCCAAGAAGCTGTATCATGACATCCAATACTACCTCATCGAGTCATTCGAGTGATGATGAGGTTCGTTATTTCAAACAAATTTCAAACTGCATTGAATAATTAGTGTAAGCTAATGATGTATGAGTAATTATTCCTCGAGCAAGATAGTGAATTATTTCAGTCATCATTCACGGTGGCTCAGAGTGAAAACGCGTTTGCATTTCCTGTACCACATAGTGCTTTTTGTCCCTCTCGGCAGTTCATAGACCGGAAGAACATGAAAGCCTCCATGAAGCTTACCCGTCCTATGTAACTACATATTAATTATTCTTCGCTCAGGAGGATGAGTGAGATTTTTGGCAGAGATAATTTTACACCCATGAGGCCTTATTTATGAATTAATACGTTGATTTGAGGTAATAATTACTTAAAATATTACACAGTGTCCCTTTAAAAGATCCCATGGCATGAAAATCTCACTTTATGAGGTTTTCTAACGTAAATATGAGTTCCCCTAGCCTGCCTATGGGGCCCCAGTGGCTAAAATTTGCGTTTGTGTAAAACGAGCACTAGGTATTCTGCCCGCCTTTGAAAAAACTGTGGCTCAACCGCACTGATTTGGAATGTGTTCCCATATGTCGTCATAAAGGATCTAAGCTCCTCCCCTTTCTCTGCCATGCCTGCCAATGAGACACGGCCCTGCGAGCGCCACGTATGTGTGTGTGTGATTACACACCCTGAAACGCAAGTATTTGCTGCTGTTGGTGTTATGGCGCATAACCGACGTCTCTTATATTTCCACACCGAGGCTGTAGTTGGGGTTAACTCAGCCATGGTTGAGAAGGAATTGGGGGAAAGGGACTTTGGCTTTGACTCCCTGAAGAACATGAACTGCGACATGCTGCCTGCCACCGGTTGCCGAGAGGCACCACCGCCGCAAAGCACCACCGCCGGGCAGCGGGCAGCCGGCAGCAGGCAGCGTGCGGTTCAGTCTACTTCAGATTGATGTGGAAGTGGAAGAACCAGAGACGTCGGAGAACCCAACAAAGTCGTTTGCGATTCCTAATATCGTCTGGAGGCGCACACAGCTTTTGGCCTTGATGATATGTATTTAATGATATAGATATCTATGTATTATATGATATTATTTAGATATTATTATATTATATAAGATATTATTTAGGCAGTGGTCCCTCGGCAGCGAGGCTCCGGCAGGAGACCACCGCGGTCAACAATCGCGGGCAACAATCCCTTTCTCCTCCATGTCGTGGTTCATTCTACTTCAGATTGATGTGGACGTGGAAGAACCAGAGACGTCGGAGAACCCGACACGGTCGTTTGAGATTCATAATATCGTCTGGAGGCTCACACAGGTTCTGGCCGTGATAATTAAGCAATAGATCACGACAGGCTGTGGTATGTGCTCATTATACCACTGTTAAGGGGCGTTGTCCGGCCTTGACGTGCAGCGGAGGGCCGGCGACCCCCTTCACAGTGGTATAATGAGCACACAGGATCACACACGTAGTTTGCACGATGGCCAGGATCCACACATGACAGCCGTATCTTTGACAACAGTCAACCTTGTGCACTGCTGGAAGGAGGGGACATCCATGGACACCCAGTGGGTGACAATGGCTATTCATGTCGCCCATACCTGATGACTCAGCTTTTGAACCCTCAGACCTAGGCAGAGAAAAATTACAACTACTCCCACATTCAAACTAGAGGAATAATAGAGAGAGTATTTGGTGTGTTAGAAGCGGAGATTCCCATGTATACAAGAGGGACTCAGCACTAGCTGTGCTGTTTTAGCCTGGCAAGCCAGACCCATATCGGAAAGATATTGGGTCCGGTCTCGTACGGTGGCAGTGTGGGCGGGATAAACGGTTGTCTTTGAAGTTCCCTCTGCACGCAATAGGTTAGCGCTACAACCAATCAGAACAACGAAGAAGGTGACGTAGTCCAGGGGTTGACACTAACGGTTGCCCGCTTGCCCGGGGCAACTAAAAGTAATACGCGGGCAAGTTGAGATTGATATCTGGTTGCCCGAACGGGCAAGTGGATTTTGGGTGGATGTGAATGCTTTTTTTTTTTTAACACTTCTAGAAACGCGATTGTGATTATACAGTTAGAGCTACAAGAAACGTGAAAGTTAAAAAAGACATCTTTGATACTACCTTGGACATTTAGTTATGTACATTTGCATAAAATCATGCAGGTCTACATATAACTGGGCGATAGCTTTAATAGGTTGCAACAGTGGACTGAAATCACTTCATGGGACGATGTGACCGTTCGATAAATAAGTAATCAAAGAGAAGTTTGTTATTTTTTAAACACAACATGTGTGGAAGCTAACATTCAGCTTCAGTCTGAGCTAGGATGAGTTTTTTGAGCCCCCCAAAACCAGGCCGGGGGCCTGGCAAAAAGAGGCCCGTTCACGATTCTGATTTTTATTTGGGCAAGTGAATATCACATTCGGGCAAGTTGAACATGGCCTGCACTTGCCCAATGGGCAAGTGCTTTTGAAACCTAAGTGTCAACCCCTGTAGTCAGAGCGACGGAAATTTCCATGGGGAAGTGTTGCGAATGGTGGATTGAGAGAATGGAGACCAACGACGAAACTTTCACCGTATCAGGTCGGCAAAACTCAGAATACATCTTTCTTTTCCAGGAAAGACTTCAGTGCAGTTCTTTGTTCATTTCTGTGTGTTGAAGTGTTGAAGAGTCGCGTCCAAAGCCGAGTCGAAAGACAGCTGTTCGCCAGCAGCAGCAGCCATTATTGTTTACCTCTAACACGGAACCGTCGCAGGTCTGTCGTCATTCGGCTATATTCCGCCCCTCACGATCTGATTGGCCTGACACATTTTCTGTTTCCAGCAGCGAAAAACGACGACAGAAGGCTAAACCTCCCTGGCTGCAAATTGAAATTGCTGCCGCTAGGGGCGTCTAGATTTCTAGGCTAGTGCTGTTTAACTTTGGGGAGAGAGTAGGAGACGAGCTACCAGAGGTGGATGAGGACCCACTTCAGAAAGACCTGGAAGATGCTCAAGTGCAGAATGCTGCAAACCCAAATGGCAATGCTTTCGGGAGAACACTGATGGAAAATCACTTTGCAGCATAATTAAGGTCAGTATTGACATAATTGTATATGTTGATAGATACTTAGGGCACGTCTACATTACATTACCTTAACCCAAACTTAGTAATTTATATGCTTCTTACGTTCCTTTCCCCCATACGCCGTCATCGTCGTATGGGTAAGGGAGGGGGGAGATCTAAAATCAATGATTTTCTTTGAAAGAGGGTCCGTAATGATTGGTGGTGGTCCTCCGCCAGTTTTAAACATCCCCCTCCTCTCTTCTGCCGCATGCTTTTTTGCCTTTAAGTTTTTCCAGCAGGCTTTCAGTTGCGTCCTGTCCCTCGTCTCCTTAATGCCAGTTGAGCCATTGAAGCGCGCTGCTAACATGACCCAGGTCTCCTCCTTCTTGTCCAGTGTAACGCTGTCAGTCCTCTTACCCTAAAATATAACCCCAAACTCCTCCATCAAGGGCACACTCACACTAGGCCATCTGTACCGTGCCCAAGTCCGTTTCACACCTGTACCGTACTCAAGTCTAGATCGTTTGGCTAGTGTGAGTGCGCCAAACGTACTCAAGTACAGTTCAAATCCGTGGCCTGCGCACACTTCGGAGAGATGTGCTCAGGCCACGGTACAGATGCTAATGAGCCGACACGCTCACACGCAGGGCTACGCAACCTGAGCTGGATGACATATAGTCCATGCTACCCTTCTTTCCTATTAAACAATAAACATGACGGCAAGCGGTTCACGTTGGTGCGATGGTGAAGTTGAGTTTTTGATCAAAAATCCCCCGTTCGTCACGGCGCAGGCGTTCTTGGTTCACTTGAGAAGGAGGGGTTGCCTGCGGAGTCTAGACCTCTTTAGAATACTTTGCACACTCCGGAATGTTTAAATTAAAGTGCAAAAACGCCAACATATTCTTTATTTTGCTGACCACTTGTTTTTTATCCCCTAGATCGCAACATCTTTCAACGTCTTTGTTTAATACGACTGCTCACCTTCTCTCACATGATCAGCAGCTCGCGGATTTCACTTTCTCTCAAGTTAGAAGTTAACTGCTCATGATCATATCGCTACGTTGTCTCTGTGGAGACAGCGCAGCAACACCACTATCCCCACCCCCCCCCCCCCCGGAAACGCGGAGCCGTTGTATTTACAACAGAATTAAACCCAAAAGAACACCAATGTGTGCAGGGTCCCAGAGGGTAAATTGGGGTTCTAGCTCAAGCAGGCAATTTACCTCGGGGAGTGTAAAAGAGCAGACTGTGCCGCGAAAAAAGCGTGCATAAAACGGCCTATTTGGCAGTGTAAAAAGGCTCAGTGAGAGAGAGCTGTATCTGAGTAGAACGGCTCCAAATAAGCAACAAAGTCAGTAAAGTGTCAACTGTGTTCTCTGGCTGTTTCCCAAAGTGAAGGCTGCAGCCTTGCTAGAACACTTCCTTGCTAGTCGCGTCCTATGGAGATGAGGCTAGGGTGCTGCCTTGTGTTTGTAGCGTCCAGTGTTTGAAAAGACTTGCTAGTATGGAAGCGCTTCCGCTTTTTAAATATTGATCCACTAATATTTTTATATTTTAATTGTTGAAATTGTTATTGGTGACAGTAGTTGGTTTAAACACCACCTACTTACATATTAAAGCAAATCAATCCATACAAAATATAGCCTATCATTACGTTGCAAAACGTTTGAAAGAAATCGCACAGGTAAAATTTTTGCATTTACATGAATAATCTATAAAAAGCAATACAGCACAAAATATTTCTGAAACGTTCAAATAACTTCACTTGTGTAAAGCAATATGTATTGCTTTCTATACGCATTTTTTTAATATCCAGTGCAGCGTGTGAACGCAAAGGATTGTGGGTATTTTGTCTCGTTGAGGATGCATCGATGCATCCTTGAAAAATCTCGGAATTCTCAAAAATAAAGGATGTGAAAAAGGGTGCGAATATTTGAGTGTTCTCAACATTGGAACAGTGCTTGTCGGCGTTCTATGACGCAGCGTCCGGACTTGGGCACGGTACAGATGGCTTAGTGTGACGGCGCCCTTAATCTATGAAAGAAGATTATCCCATCAGTCTTTTTCTTGCACATTGCATCTAGAACAGGACAGTTTACCTATCACATTGTGATGTAAGGCTGCCTTTTTGAGTTACTGTTTCAAGTAGGGATGTCCCGATCCGATATTTGGATCGGATCGGCCGCCGATATTAGCAAAAAAATGCATATCAATATCGGATCGGCCTGCACGGGAAAATTCCGATCCGGACTCCCGATCCAGTTTGTTTTCAAAACTCCGGTCCGTGTTTTCGAGCGCACCAATGTAGGTAATCCATTCCAGTTTTTTTCAGCTTTTCCCCCCAAATCCGGTCCGCGTTGTTCAGCACACCTAGCGCACACCTAGCGCACAGTCCAGCATCCCACTTGTCTGTGCATGTCCCACTAAGGATTAAAAGTTATCGATAAAAATGCCAATTCAGTGTGTGTGTGGTAATTTGACTATTTTCTACTCAGGTTTTGTGTGTGTTGCTTTTATATATAATCTTATATTGTTTACAATATTGTTTACACTCTTGTTGTTCAAGAACAGAGCACTGATGCCAATTCAGTGTGTGTGTGGTAATTTGACTATTTATTATTTTGTCTATTTTGTGTTTATTTAACCCTGAATAAACAGGTCAGCTTCTCATTACCAACTATTGTGGATTATTCAAACTAACCTAATTAAGTTGGCTAGTTGTTCTTAAGAGTAAAACCCTTTTCAAGTAGTACAACAAAATAAGTAAATATCTTTAATCTTTAATACATGCTTGGATCGGCCGGTATCGGTATCGGCCGATGCTAAAAGCTACAATATCGGTATCGGATCGGAAGTGCAAAAAGCTGGATCGGGACATCCCTAGTTTCAAGCACCCCCCCCACACACACACACCCACACAAAAAGTCTGGGTTTCTGGTTGAGAGAACTTCCTCCAGCTAAATCCTCAGCTTCCTGCTTGTTGATGACTTGTGACACTAATGAACTTGCTGTTTCCAAGAGCTGCGAGGAACAAATTGCCGTGAAATGAATATGATGCAAAATTCAATTAACTGTGTTGAGTCTGATTAAATTAACTTGGGAAGGCGGTGGCTTCTGATTGGGTCAGCCCTGGGGCCTTACGACCAACTAGCACTCCATGCTAACGCTATCACTCTGCCGTGATAACGTATGGAAGGTGCTCAAACAGTGGTGCACTACTTTCACTCTGAAATGATGACATCACTCTTTGTACATTTCTTGTTTTCAATGTCCGACAGAGCAACTTGTGACGCTCACTGTGGAGCACATACAGCGTTGAAGTGACGCTGAAAATGTCACAACGCCACTTTGCACATGACTCACATGACCTCACAGAACAGCGCATAACCTCATAGCTCATCACGTGACATCACTGTATATCACATGATATGATGGACATCACATGCCCTCACAGAACGTCTCACTAGCTCAACGGTCATTACACAACATCAAGAAAATAGCATGACATCATCACATGAACTCACAGAACCTCACAGAGTCTAGCAAGACCTGACAGAGCATCACAAGACTTGTGCTGTCCGACAGAGCAACTTGTGACGCTCACTGTGGAGCACATACAGCATTGAAGTGACGCTGAAAATGTCACAACGCCACTTTGCACATGACTCACATGACCTCACAGAACAGCGCATAACCTCATAGCTCATCACGTGACATCACTGTATATCACATGATATGATGGACATCAAATGCCCTCACAGAACGTCTCACTAGCTCAACGGTCATTACACAACATCAAGAAAATAGCATGACATCATCACATGAACTCACAGAACCTAACATGACCTCACAGAGTCTAGCAAGACCTGACAGAGCATCACAAGACGTGCTGACCTGCATGAGTTTTTCCAGCTGGTAGAACTTGCAGTGGAGGTCCTCAAAGTTGTTTTTGTACAGAGACCGGAGCCCATATTCATACATGATCTTCACCAGCACACAGAAGGTCTGTTCCTCTGGCATCTAGTTGTACATGAACACAGACAGAGACACAAACACATACGCAAATACAGAGGGTAAGAGTGACGTGAGGATGGGGTGAGCTTGATCAGGTGAACCGGGTTGGGTTGACAAGGCTGAAACTGAGTGAGTGAGGGGGGCTGGGTGAGAGTGACTGAGTGGGAGTTAAGCCGCCTTCACACAGCATCCGTCCGTTGACGGATCTCATTGACTTTGCATGGGGCGCTCTCGAAATGCATTGTGGGTTTGTCTGTTCTGTCGGCTCCGTTGCCTACGTCGAAAAGTTGAGAAATGTTCAACTTTTCAGGCAGTGACGGATCTGTCGGCCAATCAGATCACGTCCCCAAACATCAGTCAAGCCCTCTGTCATCCATTGACGGACGTGTGCAGTGTGAACGCGGCGGTACTGGGTGAGGCTGACAGGGTGGGAGTGACTGGTTGAGTCTCAGTGTGAGAATGACTCGGTGAGGGTGACAAAATGAGTGTTACAGGGCGGGAATGACAGTTTCAGGATTCTATGTGTGGCCTTATATTATAAGACAAAGGTACTTACATGCAGCAGCAGAACTGCAGCCAGAAAGGACTGGCCCTGACAGTAGCCAATCTCGTCATCATACACGGAGTAGGCCTGCAAGAGAGACACAGAGATACAGTGTAGGCCCTGAAGAGAGACACAATGTAGGCCCTGAGGAGAGACACAGAGATACAGTGTAGGTCCTGAAGAGAAACACACAGATACAATGTATGCCTTGAAGAACAGACACATAGTAAGAATGTAGTTCTGGGAGAGAGACATATAGGTACAGAGTAGGTCGTTTTGTGGGCGGATCTCTTGCGCTGTTGCTATTATACCGGCAGATAAATAACTCTTGCGGCTGATGCAAATCTAAAATGGGTTGGTCTGAAGTAGCTTAATGTGTAGGTTTGTTTGGGCGTAACTTGCAATAAATCAATGAGAGTGCCAACTTCCAGATCCTTTGAGAGCCAGCACATTTGAACTTGAGTTGATATTTTGACATCATGCAGCTGAGACAGATTCATGATGTTGACCAAATGAATTTCAAACTTCAAATGGCTCTGTATATGGCCAAATAATAGGCCTCATTCACACATGGAATAGCGTTTTCTTCTACAACTTTAGAACACTGAGTCGTCATGTAAATTTCGGCCAAGATTCCTGGGTCCGCAGCTGAGGGTCTATTTAATGATATGCGGCAATACATTAACAAACATCGTTTGTTACCAGCATTGTATACATTATCGTTATCGACTTGTGTTAATAATATGCATGCGTCCCCCCGTTAATATATATTGCCATGGACTGTATTATGCGTTACGTCTTTAGTTTGCATGTGTTTAAACAGATCGGTGCACACATATTGTTGAACTGCGAGCCAAAATCACCCGCAATCATTCATTATTTTAAACACTCAATCGCGGTAAAACTATGTTTGCAAATACTCATCGATCCTAAAAGTTATGGGCTTGAACACGATGTCTGACAAGAAAAGATGATGCATTGCTTTAAAGTAATAATTCTCACCGCTGTACCAACTTTCCCAAATAATTTAACCAACGTTATCATTTACCCTAAAACAAGATTTTTTTTCATACACACAACGACGGCAGAGTCAGCCATGCAAAGGCGACAGCCAGCTCATCGGGAGCAGTTAGGGTTAGGTGCCTTGCTCAGGGACACCTCGACACTCAGCTAGGAGGAGCCGGGGATTGAACTAGCAACCTTGCGGTTACCAGCCAACCCGCTCTACCACCTGAGCTACTGCAGCTAGGGCACCATGTATCATTTGCGCAGGAACACGCCTCTGCTTTTCGCCAACACGCCTCTCCAGGGCGCAAGTGTAGTTGCGCGAGTTTGCTGCAGGGGAAAATCAGCTTTACGCCGGGTGCAAACTAGCAACGATACATGTGTTGGTGTAGAAAGAAATTGCGCTGGATGCAAGATTGGGCCCATAGAGATAGAGTATAGAACTTTGAGAGAGCACCAAGGACTCTGGTTTTATAGGATATCCCCCAGTAGTTGATATTGGTTGTACTGGACAGTGCCCAGTGTCCCCCAGTTGAAGACTGTGGTTGCACTAGGCAGTTGTTACAATAGGCATGTTGTGCTGTGGTATAAACACGGACCATAAAGAGAATAGAGATTGATCATTTGGGATTACTGGTAATTGGTAGGTGACCTTGGCTGACCTTATCATCAGCAGATCTGTAGCCAATCCAGGTGGAAAATGTTTTGCATATAGATGAAGCTAGTATCCCCATTGATCTATTTTTGCTTGGTATCAGCCCCTCCCATCTCTCTTTCTCCCTCAAGATGAGCACCACCCACATATTCACTTGCCCGCCCATTTATCATTGGGGGTTGGCAGGAGGCAGGTGGGGGGGTTGGCAGGTGTGCAACAGATGTCTCCCCTTGACCCTCTAGACTGATTTGGTGTTCCAAGGTGTACGACAGGTGCCTCTCACCTTGCAGATCTTGTATAGGGAGTCCTGTCCGTCTCCATCCGAGTCCTTG
Organism: Gadus macrocephalus; assembly: GCF_031168955.1. NCBI lineage: Eukaryota > Metazoa > Chordata > Actinopteri > Gadiformes > Gadidae > Gadus > Gadus macrocephalus. The sequence goes on along the minus strand of NC_082393.1, from coordinate 13,397,819 downwards.
AAATAGTCATGGGCGGGGAAGGTCCTGTGGATATCCCTGGTGATCACCCCGTCCTGAGCGGATTCCTGGTAAATACACACACATCGTCCCACCAGAAGTGAGACACACTGAAATAGAATAGAATACAACTATATTCGGCCAAAGCAGGAATTTGTTCGGCAAAAAAAATCAGTAATTAAAAACATAAATGCAACACTAAACAACCCTATAACAACCCATTCGGGACCAATAACACTGTACATATGAACCACACACTGAACCGAGTCGATATGTATGGGCTCACTCAGGAAGGCTTGACTAGCTGAGACAATGAGGTTTGAGTAGAATTGTATGGATGTTGGAACAGAGCAAGGCCATTGGAATAGTAACATGACACATGCAAGATGCAGTTTGTAAGCAAACATAATAAAATAAAAACATCTTCTAAATGGCCTTGATCGCTGAAAAATTAAAGATGGTTTGTTTTGATGAGGCATTGCTGTCAGCTTCTCAAGGCCTTGAGGTGGAGCACAGACCCATCTCTGAATGTCTTCAACGATCAGTCACTGCCCACCTCAAACTCTCAGTTCAGCCCATTCATTCTGTGCCACAATAATCATCACAGCATTGTATGCCTTTTATATAAATAATTCCAATTGGTTAATTACAAGCTGCTTTACCATGGCCAGCTGCATCACCATAGCAAACCGGCCTCACATACACATACACACACACACTAAACACACAAACACTGTACTTTTTTCCTCTATGTGAAGTTGTCTATCACCCCCTTAGTATCTTGTGTGTTTGTCAAGTTTGTGTCATCAACAGGTAACAATGTTAACCAACCATGATTTTGAACCAACACAACCTGCCTAGCAACAATTACTAGATACTGACGCTGTTTGCACTAGGAATGTTCCAGATTGTATCAGAACAAGAAGGTGTTCACATAGCACCTGGACTGCTCCAGATCAACTAAGGCACTACGGACATCAAAATATATTCCACTTGGTGGATGTTATTATATTGAATATCACGTCTACTGTGACTGGATAAGTTCTAAGTATGGGTGGACCCTAGTGGGAATGGAACCACTGACTCTTACTGTGTTATTGCCTAGCTCTATCAATTGAGCTAAAAGTACTTCTTTAGATAAATTCCATACATATTCATTTACAATGTGTTCATCATAATGGTTTTAATGATACAAATATTTGAGATAGATGGTTTGCATATGATGAAAACAGGTTATGCCGGGAGGAGAGCACTATCTCTAAGCAGTAGAGCAAAGCCCAGGACTTGAGAGGAGCTCAAGCAGGGATGGGAGAGTTTTAACTCTCTGCAGACGGATCTTAACGTCTGACTGGCTGCTTTCTGACACTCATCACTAGTAATCTCCAGTGCAGAACAAAACTCCAAATGGCTTTTCTCCTGCCTCAAATCGCATACAACGGGAGGGAAATGAGGCAGAAAAGAAACACTAATTACACTCCCCAGGCTGCCACAACAACACAGCCAATACAACAACGCTACGACAACAACCACATCACAGGCACAATTGGCTGATCCGCAATTGAATATACAAGTACAAATAGAGACTAAAGTCGGTAGAAACTGAGCTAAATAACTATATACTAGTGAATTATATATAATCTACAAAGATATAACATATAATATTCCCAAAAAGGAACAGGGCTGAGGAGAACACCATCTAGCTCAGAAGCGCCACAGAAAGCAGTTAATGGATAATCCTCCAAAGCCCTGGATCAGCTAGTTACTTTCGTAGCGTTGTACGCCGGACAGTTGGTCTCTATATTTACATTCAGTGCAAAGCTGTTGACAAGATCTGCACACTTTAGAAGGGCTTTACCACCGCCGCACAACGCTCCTCATCCCGGAGCCTGCAGGGGTCTGCCAGTGATCTCCCCACCACCACACCCATCTGCCTCACCGAGCTGGGTGGCTCCATCTGGGAGAGGCACGGGGAGAAACAACGGGCTCCCCCTTACCGGATGAGGCCACGGCTATATAGCTACGTCACTATGGAAATGCACAGCATTATCAATGCGGGATTTTCACACTGCCGTGGCCATTTGCATCGTGAGAATTGGCACTTTAATCTAGTTCTGAGAGAGATGTGAATGAGATGAGAGAAATGGTTACCGCGGGTTATGTTATTGGGCACCAGTAGTGCCAATAAATAGCATAGCCAGGGAAAGGAGTGAATTCTGTGAGATTGCTATGGTGAAGCAACAAGACACCTGTGTTATCGTTTTCATCGCAGATGTGATCTCATCTCTTGCAATGTGAGGGTGGTAATGATTGGATGTCAAGAGAACAAGCCTGTAGGGATGAGGAGATTGCATTTCTAACCAAATGATGGCTTCTCTCTTGCACCGTACAACTTAGGCCGACCCAAGGTGTCAAGTAAGAAGTAGGTGAAAAAATACATCCGCCACGCTGCATCCGTGCTCCATGTACTCCATTGTGCTTTGCTTAGTTAAAACCATACGATTCTTGTTGCCGTTTGTGTCAGGCTACAAATATGTTCTTGCTCTGTGTGTTTTGGGCTTCAGGAGCAAGGTGTTTTCCTAAGGATCAAATTAGCAATTGGATAGATCATGTGAGCTTAGAATATACAGTGAAATTTCATCTCTGTGGAATGCATGACAGTATCTCGCTACAATACAATTTATACATAAAAATATATGTATCTCCATGTTAACTTCCTTCACTATATTTATTTTATGGAAATGTTTAATTATGAATTGAATTGAGAGAGCGAGTAAGAAGGATAGAGGGGAGGTATTGAGGGAGATAGAGAGAGAGTCATGGTTGATGGCAGGATGTGGCACAGTGACAGGTAGAGTTCCTATGAGTCCCCAGGCCGGGGTTCTGTTAAAGACCAACTTATAGTGAAATAAAAAAACCGACGGCCTTATTGCCCGCTGTCACACACACACACACACACACACACACACACACTCTTGTTAAACTCTCCGGATAGTCTCTTGTGATTGGCTCAAATATATATCCTGGCTTTGCTTAGCTGCATTAAGTAGTCTGCTGAAAAAAACAACACTAGACTGAAAATATTACTATTCCCAATTGGGAAAACAAACCATTTTAGAACACAGACAAAACAAGACAAAGACTTACATTATATCATTAAAGAAAGAGAGGTGTATCGAGGTAAAGAGTAAGGGATAGAGACTGAGAGGGACAGAGAGAAACTGAATGAGGGAGGAAGAGAAAGAAAGAGATAAAGAAGTGTTAGACTAAATAAGACTGAGACCTCTGCTCCTCCAATGTCTTCCCTCTTTCTCCTCTTCGGTTTCTCTTTCTTGCTTCTTTCCTCACCTCCTCCTCATCTTCTTTCATCTCCTCCTTTACTTGCTTCTTTTTCATGTCTAAAGAAACTTTCAGCCATGGAGTCTGTGCCTCACCACTCCAACGGTGCCCCCATTTTGCAGATGTTGACCAAGTGTTATTTTTACACACATTAATATTAAATTACTCTCTGACACAACAGTATACCTACACGTACAAACACACAGTAAGGAAATAGCCTGTGTGTGCTATATTTGCCTCATTATATTCTAGCTGTGCGTCTTTGAAAAATCTAAAAGGAACAACATATGAATGAATAACCAGGAGCACTCCGCAGTCACTGCTAATCACCATTTTTATTTATCCCTATTTTTAAACTGCAAATAAACTCGCGGAAAACTGCCTCTCGTCTCTAGGCTGTGCTCGGGGTTGCCATAGTGACGCAGCTCCTGTGATGCATGAGGATGTGTTGTCATAGAAGACAAAAGGACGCAGAAGCTCTACAGTAGTCAGTACATATATGTCCCCACAAGTCGGTCCACACAAGCAACACACACACACATACACACAGTGTGTGTTCATACAATGCTAACACATGTGGTTCCAGACTGAACGATGGAGGGATGATAAAGGAGGGGTGAAAGTAAGGATGGAAGGGTGGTTGAGCGATAAAGAAGTGACATGAAAGGACAGAATGATAGATACATGGTACACGAGTGACATAGGAAGTACTAATGATGGGGTATCGAGAGAAAAAGTTACAGAGGACAAAGGACAAATTATAGGGGAAGAAGATGAGTGATGGCAGAGAAGCAATCCAACAACCAACACACAAACCCGTTACCTACCTGTCTCAAATGCAGCCACCTGTTGGCGGATTCTCTCTCTCTCCCCCTCTCCCTCTCTTCCCCCCCCCCCCCCCCCCCCCCCCCTTCTCCCGCTCTCTGAGGAAGATCCTCCCTAACATTGTCGAGAATAAAAAAAATGTAGATTTCCCAGACTTCTGCAATGCCCTTAAATATGACTACGTTAATACCTTTATATATGTAATGTTTGTATCCCTGGTTAAAGGGACATTAGCAACCCTTATCGCCTATAGAAAATTACCGCCCGAGGACGTTCCTCCCTCAGCCTCCACAGACTCCTCCATTTGTTTCCCCGGCAGTTTAGGCGGCCGGTGAATAATATGGGGTTCAATGAGAGAGAGTGGAGTGTGACTAGCTAAGGGGTCTGAATCGCGCCAGAATCTATTCATGAATAGGCTGGAGCCCTCGCTGCACAATGAACCAATATGGCTGCGCTATGAATCAATAAGTAGGAGCCCTGGCTGTGGAACAACCCCGAGCGCCGCACCTATTTTTTGGCATTCCTCCGTTGGATTACCACGCAATCTGAAAGGGGGCCGAAAACACGCCGTAATTCTGAAATCACTTATATATATTTTTTTGATTTTCTTAAAACAACTGTAGCTGAAAATAAACACAGCCAAATAACAACCAATAGCTTCAGTCATTGAAGGCCAAAATAGGCCCAATGATAGGCCCAGATCATTTTATTTAGTTTTACAAATCAAGAGTAGGCCTGATTTGACTAATTGGCTTTGCATTTTTTCCTTCTGCCCTTGTAGTCCATTTCAAAGACACGCTGCCCACCAGCTTTCAAAGTACAACGCTTCCACTGGAGGAAATGTATACATTTTATTCACATAATGATCCCTCCTGGCTATTTTGTAGTTCACCAAAACACCCAGAAACAACTTCAGTCTCACATACTTATGCCGACATACGCCACTAACAGTGCAAGCAGGCCAATGGCAAGCAGGCCAATGGCAACCAGGAGCGCAGTTCTTCCCTCCCTAACTTTAAGAACCACCGGCCGCCACAATTATATATATATATATATATATATATATATATATATCCATGTGTGAATTAGGCCATATTATTTGGCCATAAACTGAGCCATTTGAAGTTTGAAATTCATGTGGTCATGCATCAGTCTCATCGGAGACTGCAAACGCGCAAAATCTAAATATCAACTTGTCAGATTCAAATGCGCTCATGGCTCTTAAAGGGGATGGGAGATGGCACTCATTGGTTTACTGCACGTTACGCCCAAACCACACCTACGGGTAATTAGGCTACTTCAGACCAACCCTTTTTAGATGTGTGCGGGGCGCAAATCATTTATCCTCCGGTAAAATAGCAGCATCGCCATCGAACCGCCCACAAAGATACTTGCGTTTGGCGCTTCTCACTTGCGTTTCAGACCGTTAAAATAGGGCCCTGTATAGTGTAGCTAGAAGGTATGGTAGCTAATACTAAAGCTATATGGTCAAGCGAGATAAGAATGTGCCGTGTCCAATAGACGTGCATGAAATATTCATATAACATAAATATTTACTCCTGATGTCTTTTAGTTTATGATTCTAAGCAATTATTATGAGGTTAACAGGCATTTAATAACAAGGTCTGTTAAACACTTAACACAGAAGTGTGTTGTTTCTACTATGTTTGTTCCCATGTGATTTGTAGATGGGTGAGAAGAAAAGTCATAGTGCCTTACCTGCTGTGTGCATGTGCACACACAGACACACACATGGTGCACAGCTTTGTTGATGCAAGGAGGACATGCACACCAGTCATACAAACGTGTTGTACACACACACACACACACACACACACACACACACACACACACACACACACACACACACACACACACACACACACACACACACACACACACAGGCTTCCAAACTACACACACAAACACACACCAGGTCTATTGTATTTACAAGTTTATTTGATAGACAGCTACAGTGACAATAGATCTAAAAAAAAAATAGATGTGGCATTGCTGAGCAGACATAATCTTGTTATAATAATGTAAGATATATATACTGTGGCAGACGCCAGGGAGGAGTGAGGGGAGTGGTAGGCCTGGCAACCTGCTGGCTCCACCCCCAAGCCATATATGGACTTCCTCACGTTAACGAGGCGAGCCTGGGGATCATTAAGCAGGGGTGCTCTAGCTTAAGAGGGCTAGCCAACAGACATGTTGGGAAGTTGGAGTTGGAAGAGGAGCTAGGGCTAGGTAAGGACAGGCAGGATCTGTGTGATCGCCTGGCAGTGTGGTACGCCCAGAGAGAGAGAGACAGTTGGAAGGTGTTTGACGGACGATAGCATAAAGGAGGTGGATGTCCCTTTCCCACCCTGGTTCCCATTTACTAGGTAAATAAACCATTGTGCTTGGAACTGCTCTGTGTGTTGTGTCATTTGTCTACTCAACTTGGTAGCGTGGAAACCCCACACCCACTGGCCCGCTACAATACACACATATATACATGCATACATATATATGTATATATACATATATATACATATATACATTTACACATATATATATATATATATACATATACATATGCATATATACATATACATTAGTGGTGGGCCGTTATCGGCGTTAACGGCTGCGTTACCGCAAAACTTTTATCGCGCGATAAAAAAAATATCGCCTTTAATCTATTTTCAAACACTTCCTTGTTCGGACCCATCACATGACTGGACTAACCAATCATAAGCTAGAATTTAGACTGAGGTAAATGTGAGGGAATCAGAGAGGCAGATTCAACAGAATATCCTGACTGTGTTAAATATGTAAACATGTAAATATGTAAGTAATAATTGTGTAACATAAATATGTAAATGATTAACTGACTAAACATTGTAAGTTCATTTCTATCAAATTAACTCCCAATATAAATTATATGAATTTCTTCTACAACTTTCAAATATTTAACTTCTTAACCTTACATTATTATGGATTATTACACGGCTCTTGTCAATGCTGTAGACTGCTCCATTCACTTGCATGGACGTTCCCAACGTTCAGCTGTCAATTATTTTTGTTTATGCTCCGTACACTTGCATGGGCACTTCACAACTTCCGGCGGTGAATTATATTTGATAATTTACCGTTGCCAAGTATAATTGACAGCTGTCAAGGTAAACGAAAGGATTTTTTGCCGTTTGCCATTTTAATCTAGATTAATTCCAAAATTAATCTAGATTAAAAATAATAATCTATGCCCACCACTAATATTTATATACATATATATATATACACATATACAGGGTATATTTTTACTACCTCCACAATATTTTTTACTACCAACACGACATCAAGCAGCGGGGCGGGGAGTATGCAAAGTACCACTACTTATTATAAGGTATAAATGTGACACTGCCGCGATCCCTGTAGCCCTAGTGCTGCTGCTGCTAGCACCGCAAAACAACGACATAGAGAGTAGATGTCTTCACTCCCGCGGGACGCGACGCAAAATAGTGCAGCGTGGGGCAAAAAATTAAAGCTCATTGCGGGGGCGGGCGTGATGATAGAGGTGCATTTGCGGGTGCGGGATGATACACTGCACTCCCGCAAATCAAATATGAGGGTAAAATATAAAAATTATCATGAAGCCCTCATCAATAATCAAAACCTACTTTTCCAACAACTTTTCCTTCATGGTCGAAGCAGCAGCTGATTCTTTTACTTTTCATTTTTCATTTAGACGTGCTGGTACTGACCTGCAGAGTTTTTAATATGTGACTGTTTCGTGTTTCAGTTACTGAGGCCTATTTAATGTTTTGTATGGTTGAAAACGTGCAGGCTTACCAATAAATATGTTACCAATACTGGTAGCCTAATGAATTAAATGCCCGCTCGTTTTTTGCAAGCCAATGGACAGGCCTTTCCTGAGACAGAAAGTAAACATCCATCCTTGCGGGCATTTGCGGGTGGGAGCGGGATATAATATCATAGATGCGGGCGGGAGCGGGACTAAAAATTACAGCTCTTTGCAGGAGCGGTTGGGAGCAGCAGCAGTGGGAGCAGCACTGTACAAGGCGGGAGCGGGAGTGAATATTGTGACACGCGCAGACCTCTAATAGAGAGCTGCTCCCCCTTCGCACGAAGCCGCTGCTGGTGAATGCTCGAAGCGTTGTGTGATTTAATCGCTTTAAAGCCGTTCCATGTCACGTTGTTCGTTTTTTTGCACAACGAGCAAAAAGCTTCTCGGTCAATTCCCATCACGGGTCTTTAAATGTCGGGTCGTCAACCCATGTTTGCGAAAACTTGCATTTACCCATTCTCTCATAGAGCTAGAAACTCAGCCTTACAGAACTCTGAGGGGAAAAGGCGGAAAATGTTGCTGGTGTTACTCCGAATTCTGCGACCCACCGAGAAGTGTGGCCCCAGGGGGCGCAGTTGTACATTTTCTGCAACATGCACGTGTGCATTATAACAAAAAACATAAATAAAACATAAGATCTCCGGTGGGTCTTTCTTTTCTTGATACTAACATTAATTCTAAACAGCATTTTACACAGTAGCCTATAATAGGAAATGCTCAAAGGTAAATAAGCGAAATGTAACCATGACTGTAGCTTTTTATGGGTAAAGAAGCAACGTTGAAGGACCCTACTAAACGCCATATCCATTGTATGGGTCTGTAAAATGCTGGTCTGTAAAATGCTGTATATATATATATATATATATATATATATATATATATATATATACATACATACATACATACATATATATACATATATATACACACACACACACACACACACACACACACACACACACACACACACACACACACACACACACACACACACACACACACATATATATTAGTGGTGGGCATAGATAATTTTTTTTTATCTAGATTAATTCCACAATTAATCTAGATAAATCTAGATTAAAATGGCAAACGGCAAAAAAATCTGTTTGTTTACCTTGACAGCGGTCAATTATACTGGACAATGGTGATTCATCCAATATAATTCACCGCCGGAAGTTGTGAAGTGCCCATGCAAGTGAACGGAGCATAAACAAAAATAATTGACAGCTGAACGTTGGGAAGGCCCATGCAAGTGAATGGAGCAGTCTACAGCATTGAAAAGAGCCGTGTAATAATCCATAATAATGTAAGGTTTAGAAGTTAAATATTTGAAAGTTGTAGAATAAATTAATATAATTTATATTGGAGTTAATTTGCTATCAATGTACTTACAATTTTTAGTCAGTTAATCATTTACATATTTATGTTACACAATTATTACATATTTACACATTTAACACAGTCAGGATATTCCGTTGAATCTACTTCTCTGATTCCCTTACGTTTACCTCAGTCTAAATTCTAGCTTCTGATTGGTTAGTTCAGTCACGTGATGGGTCCGAACAAGGTAGTGTTTGAAAATAGATTAACGGCGATATTTTTTTTATCGCGCGATAAAAGTTTCGCGTAAATGCAGCTGTTAACGCCGATAACGGCCCACCACTAATATATATACACATATACACACATATATATATATATACATATATATACAAATATATACACACACATATATATATATACACACATATATATATATATTAGTGGTGGGCATAGATATTTTTTTTTATCTAGATTAATTCCACAATTAATCTAGATTAATCTAGATTAAAATGGCAAACGGCAAAAAAATCTGTTTGTTTACCTTGACAGCGGTCAATTATACTGGGCAATGGTGATTCATCAAATATAATTCACTGCCGGAAGTTGTGAAGTGCGCATGCAAGTGAACGGAGCATAAACAAAAATAATTGACAGCTGAACGTTGGGAAGGCCCATGCAAGTGAATGGAGCAGTCTACAGCATTGAAAAGAGCCGTGTAATAATCCATAATAATGTAAGGTTTAGAAGTTAAATATTTGAAAGTTGTAGAATAAATTAATATAATTTATATTGGAGTTAATTTGCTATCAATGTACTTACAATTTTTAGTCAGTTAATCATTTACATATTTATGTTACACAATTATTACATATTTACACATTTAACACAGTCAGGATATTCAGTTGAATCTACCTCTCTGATTCCCTTACGTTTACCTCAGTCTAAATTCTAGCTTCTGATTGGTTAGTTCAGTCACGTGATGGGTCCGAACAAGGTAGTGTTTGAAAATAGATTAACGGCGATATTTTTTTTATCGCGCGATAAAAGTTTTGCGTTAACGCAGCCGTTAACGCCGATAACGGCCCACCACTTGATTGATTGATTGTCTTTATTTCTAACATGTAAGCAATAAAAAAAAACATGATTATTAATCAATTAATGATTATCAATTGATTATTAATAGATGAAATAAAAAATAAAAGAGACAACAAAAAAACACACGAAAGAAGTAAAATTAAAAAAAAAACTTTCTACATGCTCAAAAGGGGGTAGGAGGAAGTAAAAAACCTTATCTAGTCCTACCCCTTAATAGATCAATTTAGCTTCGATCGATGTCACCAACATGTCAATATAATACAAGCTATAATAATGCATATAAATATGAATACAGAATAATTGTGTGTATATATATCGTCGCTGTCCGATGAAACTCGCGTATATCCAAAACGGTTACTTTTCAGGAAATGAAAAAAACACCCTAATTTCAAAGCAGTTGAACGTAGCGTTGTCATACTTGGTACGTCGTCTTTAAATGTAGTCGTAATATTGCCAGTGTGATGGTATAGTTCACATTTTACCAAAATCGAGTTTAAATGGACATACGTGCATATTTTACCGTAACGGTGGTCGATACGCGTTCTTCCGATCATGAATGGGCAAGTCGCGTTTCATACTGACAGATGAATAGGCTACGCTAAGTTTATTAAATAGCCTACGTCCAACCTAAGGCTATTTAATAAACTGAGCATAGCCTATAAATCTTGTCAGTATGAAAATCAGTCTACTGATTCATTGTCCCTTCATATTTATGTATCCTGCTAACTATGAAGCGATAATGAATCAGTACACTAACAAGCTATACAGAGGTTGTAACGTTAGACCTACCGTAATTGTGTCACTCCTCCACTCCTTGACCTACGTCTCAGGCGACAAGGGGAAAACTTTTTCTTGCGATAAAGTTAGGCCTACTGTAAAGGAAAGCTATTGTCTCACCAGGCTATCATCAAAATAATATTTATTTGGCACTGTATTGCAGAAAAGAAAAGGAAAAATGAAGCTGCCATTTCACTAAACTCCAACTAGCCCGTTCCTGTTTAAGCAGTTACGGCTAATTAGACTCACTACTGCTACTACAGGTGGAATTATAAAATAGCAACTTGCCTAAATGCAAGATTTTAATCATGTCTTTCCTGTCAGATTGGCAGATAGGAATTCCAAGAGTTCAACAGATAAAACCAAGTCATTTTCAAACATGCACATAAACAATTACTTGTCAATACTCAATAAATATAACATTTCATTAATACATTAATCAATAAGACATGTATATAGGTAGTCAGAAAAACCACACTGGCTTTTATCAATAAATAAATAAATAATGTTTGATAGTGGTGTGTATGTCATTGTTTGTGCTATTTGAGCTGACCATCACTCATGGTCAAGTGCATCATAAAATGGATGAAAGTCCTTCGGTAAGACATGTTTCAGTTCTTGAAGGTGCTTGAACTTCAGTGCTTTAATTTTCTGGGGGGATGTATAGAGTGGGGCCACGCTGACACACGCCTTCCTCAGGGATGGGGATGTGAAGGGTTGCCAGTTGTCGGAGTGGAGTAATTTGAACTCCATACTGCCGTCCACATTGTATCTAATAGAGAGATGAAAGGAAAGAGGGATGTCGGGGAACAGAGAATAGGAGGGAACCAAAAGCAAGTTTAGATTTAGGAAACAAAATATTTTAATATGATGTGGCTAATATTTCATGTATGAAAAAGTAGTCTGTACAGACCTGACTGCTCGGAGGTCATGCACCGTAGGATCGCCTGCTTTGCTACCAGGTCGAATTGACTTGCAGATTTTCACTTTGCTGAAGTCTTGGAAAAAGCTGTAATCAACATACTTCAGCTCGTATGGTTTTGGACTTGAACGAGCTCCCCGAATGACTGCAGCATACTCAGCTGGAACGTGTACATCTCGGTTCCTTAACTTTCTTTCGATCACACTGTGCACAGAGTCACATTCCATCTGTGTGTGGCCTCTTTGAAGGTACTTCTGCGTCACTTGCTTTTTTCTTTCAGTGGCAAACTTTAAGAGGGCATTGCTCAGGACCAGGTTTCGGTTTTGATAACCACACCCATCACTCCAAAGAATGAATTCAGTGTAAGTGAGGTGTGTTTCAAGATAGTCCACAATGCAGGAGGCAAACTCATTGGCAGAGACCCCCCCCTCACCCTCATGCCAAAGGTAATTTGTCGCTTCATGTGATGCCATATTGTAGATGGTAAAATTATGGACACCAAGCTTCATTTTGAAGTAGAGGGCAGACGCTTGAAGCTTTGGGCAGAGGAGAAGGCCCTGCAGATCCATGCATGCAACCAAGGTGGTGTTATTTGCAAGTTGCTTGTCCCTATCCTTTTCTGCTCGTGCCTCGTCCTTCTTAACACAGTGTTCCTCCCACACAGCAGCCTCGATGTTCCCGGCTTTGAAGGCACAGCAAGTGTCACACTGATCTTTTTTTGGATGGAACAATGACAGATTTAATTCTTTAAAGGTGTTACTGAACACTTGTCTTGACAGAGCCTGGATGCCGTTGGCTGCACATGTCTGCTTATATTGTGAGTGGAGATGATTGATTGACTTGAATAAAGGCTCCAGGTACATCTTGGAAGAGGAGGACCTACAGTAGTGCGATGGTACTTTCGGCAGTTCAAGAAGAAAGGACTTTAGGAAGTCCCGCTCCTCTGTCCTCACCCTCACTCTTGCCGTCTTCTCAGGACTTTCATCTCTTCTTCCAACCCATTTTAGAACACTCCACTGCTTGATGCCAAGGGTCGACAGGAACATCCGCTGACAAACTCTGAGCCTTCTACCATCAACACATAAAAAACAACAGAGAGATGCTGACCTCCGAGACTGAACCGCTTCCGTCCGGCGTCGCTTGACATCACTCACCTCCACCAGTGACTTCACATAGATTTTCCTTTCTTTCCAGTCCAATTTCCCCCAAAAATACTTGAATATTTTTTCCCTCTTCCCTTCATCGATTTCGGTGCAGTGTAGTTTGCTGGATTTCCGGCAGGCCTCAGCCAGGCACCGCCCCTCCATTTTTCTTTCTTCTATGTTGATGAATTCATTTTTTTTTCGTCCAAGATATGATTGGCCCCTCATTCTTCTCCTTTTCTGAATGTTACCCTTCCAAGCGTCTGGGTTGGCCCTCTTTCTTGACCTTCCCCGGTCAACAGCAACATCAACATCAACAGCTTATGATTAAAAGAAAAACAAAAGAAAACATGTTTCACAAATTCACATTTCTCTTACATGGTTTCTTAGCATGTGGAAGTATGTGTGTCAGTGTGTAGGCATGCATTAAAGTTTGGCAGTGGTGTGTGTGTGTGTGTGTGTGTGTGTGTGTGTGTGTGTGTGTGTGTGTGTGTGTGTGTGTGTGTGTGTGGCTGAGCCCATTAGTAGCTGACAGAAATGTAAAAAAACAAATTGACAATAAGTTACTCACCTTCATTGACAGGTGTGTATTCCGGGTCATTTTCAGGATCGTGTTCAAGTGAGTCTTAGAGCAATATAGAGGAACACATTTAGTACAACAAATGCACTTATGACATCATTCTGATATAAGATTGCATTCATTTGGACTCATAATTGATTAAATACACTAGATTTGTAATTAGTAATGGGCTTTAGTCTGTCCAACTCAAAACCAATGTGAGGTGGAGGCTGTAGTGTAGCCTAATCTGAGAATAAGAATAATAAGATACTTACCATCACTGGCACTTTCAGAGTGATTGTCATTATCACTTTCCAGAGAATCTAACAACAATAAAATATAATGTACATTTAGCACACGACAATGCTTTAAAAATTCAGAACTGAGCAGCAAACGTACCTATTCTCTACGAGTAATCATTTTTAATTTAGCTACATACAATTTGATGAGTTAGTATTTGGATTCCTTCCTTGATCAAGGGAATCAGAACAACAAGTGTGGCAGGCTTTCATCTTAATGTGCAACACATCAATAGGCTTTGGGTTGCAGAATAGTAGGTAGCTGCTACTGGGAGAAAAATAATTTAAGCCTAAAGTACATACCCTCATTGGCAGCTGTATTTGCACTGTCACTTTCAACTGAATCTGAAAATGACAGAGGGAAACCATTTAGAGTAATGAATACAGTTTAGACTTTCCTGTCTGGTTGACTCAATTTTAGTTTCCTACAAACCTTCCTCCTCATTGTTGACCCTCACGTTCGCCTCAAGTACCCTATCATACCTGACATTGACCATTTCACACATCTCCTTAAGAGAGAAAGACATCCTGAAGAAAGGGAAAAACCCAGATCAGAAAAAAAATATAGCGCTATGCCCAGTCAACATAGCTTCACTTCGGAAATCCTATTAAAGTACAGCTAAATTAATTAATAAATAACCAAAGATTGAAGTTGGAGGATGCTTGCAGGTAGGCAAAAACCCTCAACTAGTTTGGTGGTTTAGTCAAATATCCTATTGGCGCTTCTTATTGGCTATGCAGCTTAAATAATAACATAATCAGGCCGTATAGAATGCAAAATGTTTAATAGCCTAACTTTCAATAGATGGGAAAATACATGAACATCTAACATGAACGTCGCAATAACGAGGCATAGTGTTACGAGTAGCTTATGTGTGTGCGCGAGAATGGCAGTGTGCGCATGTGTGTGTGAGTGACGTCAGCGAGTGAGTGGACGAGCGAGGAGAGCGAGCGGTAGCGCGTGATAGACGCACCTACCGCTCGCTCGCTGACGTCACTCACACACACATACGCACACTGCCATTCTCGCGCACACACATACGTTACTCGTAACACTATGCCTCGTTATGAAGGCGGGAATGAAGCGGCCACCGATTATTAACAGGATGGGTAGGCCTACTTTATTCTACCGAAATCGTTCGCTTATTCACTAGACAGTGTCTAGTGAAGAAGCGAACGATTCTGGTAGTTCGCTCGCTTCTTCACTAGACACTGTCTGGTGAATAAGCGAACGATTCCGGTAGAATAAAGTACCCATCCTGTCAATAATCGGTGGCCGCTTCATTCCGACCTATAAGCAGACCAACTGCCGGTCAAATCACACAAAAAATAGAGACAGGGATCACACAGGCAGTCTTTTTCGCTCTTGGCCCACTCTGGATAAATGTCGTTCATATCGCATATGAGGACTTCGAAGGGTGTGGAGACATGAAATCCTCCGTAACCACGGAGAGCTGTCATCACAGAGAGGGCATCTCGTCGCAAACTTACGGCATCAATAAGAGGGGGTGGTGTCAGCAGACTATTATTTAGACAAATTAACAAATTTCAATCTGACAATTTTACCGGAGAGTTAGAAAGGGCGTATCGCGCTTCTGCCTTCTCACACTGCGAGACAGGTTCATGGGTTAAAAAGTTAAAGTGAGTGTCGCGATTACGGTTTCGATACGCGTTACAGCCCTATTTAGCCTACTTAATTTACGTTCTTCAGTCAGGTTCACAATAAAAAATATTCGGTGAAAATTACTTCATCTTATATTGCAACTAGAATAAACTTGAGAACAGTTGACAAAAAAACTAAATACCTTACCTTCAAAGTGTTATTCGGCTACCCGATGATGCGCTTCCAGAGACGCTAATGAGATGACTCCACAGGGCGGGAGATACGCGGCGGGACTGACAGCTTTGACACCAAATGGATATA